>NC_069500.1:672709974-672849974 GCF_027579735.1 Bombina bombina | reverse complement strand
CGAGTACTGAACTGGTTTTCAATAAAGAATATCAGGAAAACAAAATACATAACATAAGTAAGATGAAAAATCTCTTTAAAATTGCAATAAAGTTTAATTTTGACTGCCATGTCCCTTTTATTAAAGTAAACTACAGCTATTATGTCAGATGTTTTATAACTCATTATGCTTTTTAAAAAAAATATAAAAAATGGACAAATAGCTCTGCAGTCAACACACATTATCTTGAGCAATACTGATTCACTGTCATGGATCATGTATAATATGATCATAACTCATCATTCATCCAACGGTCAGCATTATAAAGAAAACCATGTTTCAAGAGGCATTAAAAGGACATAAAGTGAGCCAATGACTAGAGGCATATGTGTGTAGCCATTAAACCATTGCTGCTTCTGAGCCTACCAATGTATGCTTTTAAACAAGGGATACTAGTAAATGAAATGCCAATTTGATGATAAAGGTAAGTTAAAAAGTCTCTTAAAATTAAATGCTCTGTCTGAGCTATGAAAGTTTAATTTTGACATTCCTGTCCCGTTAAAGGATCATTCTAAAGAAAGCTATTAGAGCAGGTAGTCGTTTCATTGCTGACCCTAGCCTACTATGGGCCAGATTACAAGTGGAGTGCAAATTAACTCTTCAGCTCATTAACTAGAGCTCTAAAGTCGCGGTAATCATCCTATTGTAAATCGCGATTGCGCTCAAGTGATTGTGTTTACTTTCAACTTGTAATACCAGCGGTAAGCCCGATGAGCGCAAAGCCCCGCGATAAACCCCTTACTTGTAATCTGGCCCTATGTTTTTTACCTCTGCAAATTAGTTAAATACATAGATAAAGTCCTGATTGGTAGCTGCAAGTCCTGAGCCAATCAGGAGAGGAAGTCACATAACCCGCAAATCATACCTTGTAGCTACAGTGCTAGGGTCCGTAATAAACAAAACACACACTTTAACATAGTATGTGCTTTTTAATCAAAGATCAAAGTGTAATTGATATCAGCATACACATAATGGACCTTATATGAATACAAATGCTGACTACACTTAACCCTTTGGCAGCAAGAGAGGTTAAGCATAATGCAACCCTCTGGTAGCTAGCGGGTTAAAAGGTGAACGCATATGATTTACCTTAGAGAAGTTTATAAATAGTTATGAGCCGCACACCATTGCCAAATGAGAAGCTGCCATGAGATTGTTAGCACAACAAGCGCAGACTGATGGTAAACACCTTCATTGCAACAGCACCTAACATTTGCATTCATCTTATTAAGACCACCTGAGGTTTCCTGAGTGCACCTCTTGCATCCAAGAGACAGATACATCTCCTCTTTGTGCCAGATTACCTTACTAGCTACCACAGGTGTGTGCGAATAAATTAGCATGACATACCTCGGATGAGCCACTGCATACATTATCAGCAGACGTGCGAACAGCCTACTACACCTGCTATGCCAGGCACAACCCTTGTGCCATCTCCTCCCTTGGATCTGGTACAGATAACTTTGTAGAGACTCCATGTGACCTAGGAATCAAACTTTAGGAAGACCTCCTGCTTTACTTTAGAAGAGAGGGGAATATCTGAGGACCTAGTGAGAGACCTTTATTATTTAGAGAAAAATAACCTTCCATTATTGAAAACAAAAACCGTCAGATCAGTTCATTTATTTTTCCTGCAAATAAATGCTAGTGTGTAGTATTTGCATTTAGCTTAGCACCTCAGTGTTTTGGAATGTCACGTAATTTAGAGTGTCACCTGATAGAGAAACATAAATATTTATCACCAAACGTAGTGACACCTCACTGAACGGTGTTAATTTTACAAGATGATGATTCAAGTAACATCTTCCTTCATGAAAACTGTGATCCAACTGAAGGAAATTTATATGTGTAAGAAAAAATAAAGCAGGTAAATTACACTGTAACAACAGCGGAAACATCTAAATATTTCAGATACATACATCAGAATTAAAACATGAATAGATAAAAAATAAAATAAAACTATTTCATTAGGAAATGCTATTTTTCAAATTGGATTTTCATATTCATTGTGTTTAACCCAAACAAAGGGGTTAAGTTCACAGACAAATACATTAACCCATGCATATCGCATTGACGCTTCTCAGGAGAAATTGTCCAGTGAGCCAGTCAGTAGCGGCATATGTGAATATCCACCAATCAATAGCTGTGTGTGGAGGTGTGTAAATTTAATAGTGATGTTTACAATATTTATGTCCCTTTACGTGTACAAAAAAGGAAGGGCTTATAAA
This sequence comes from Bombina bombina, assembly GCF_027579735.1. Classification (NCBI taxonomy): domain Eukaryota; kingdom Metazoa; phylum Chordata; class Amphibia; order Anura; family Bombinatoridae; genus Bombina; species Bombina bombina. The sequence goes on along the minus strand of NC_069500.1, from coordinate 672,847,707 downwards.
TTAGCAGCAAAGCTATGAAGAGGAAGATAAGGGAATGAATGTGTTACAAAAGGAAAAAAAATTCTGATTTGGTTTGTGTCCAGCTGGTGTTAAAAGGACATTAAACACTTTGAGATTTTAATATAAAATTATACACTTTATAAATGGAAAAAAAAAAAACATCAATATTCTTTCATTATTTATTTTGTCCCGTTTTCCTGTAATTCCATTCTGAAATTGTGAGCTTTTTAGTTCCTGTTAGAAATGGAAGTGCAGAACACTGTTATATTCCACACAGCCATTGGCTGCACACTCTAGTGACCTATTTCTAACCATCCCTAATTGGCTACAGCAGAGAAGGCAACCTAAGTTACAACATGGCAGCTCCCATTTTTTTTAGACACTAAAACTTTACACTTGTTTTGACAATATTTAAACAGCTAATGAAACTTTTAAAAATACATCTACATGTTATTCTCAGACTAATGTTTTCTTTGAATGCATCATTCTATCTAGCATTGTTTTGCTGTTTAATGTCCCTTTAAGGTTGCCACTTTTGTTGCCACAAACTAAGGAAAGTTGCAGCTTTATCAGGGCTTATTTTTCTTTAATTAATCTGTAATTGATATAGTAGACTCAAACAATACAAATAATGATCTTGCTGGTAAAACTCTCTATATGGCAAGAGTGTAGATTAGCTGACTCATTGTGCTATAGAATGCAGTGTGATGTGCAGTGCACCTGTAAAGGGTTCCTTTAAATGTTTATGTTTTTGTCCAGCTGTAGAAGGTAAATATTCATGTGACAGTGGAACTAGTCTGTCAATCAACCAATTGAATGATGGAGCTTTACACACCAGACATTCATAAGATTACCAGGTGTCCAGTATTCAACAGGACAGTCCAGTATTTTAGCAGACTGTCCAGTTAAATAATGTCCAGTTGTTTAAAGTACTCTGAGTGTCAGTTCCTGCCTCTGTTCATTACAAATATGTCCTTGAAAGAAGTGACACTTTGCAGGAACTATTCTGTGTGTGACTGGCAGTCATGTGAGTGTTAGATAACCGCTATATGTGTGCTCCTGGCAGTGCACGTGTGTAACTTGTAGCCAAATAGGAAACATTATTTATGTACAAGTTACTAACAGCTGACTAGATACAATTACTGCTCAGTTAAGAAAATTTTACATATTCAGGTTAAAGGTGGGACCAAATGTTGGGCTTTGGGGAGAGCCATTGGGGCCTATCTATCAAGCTCTGAATGGAGCTTGAGGCCCCGTGTTTCTGGCGAGCCTGCAAGCTCGCTGCTGGTGCAATGCTGAATATGGAGAGCGTATTGCTCTCCGCATTCAGCGATGTCTGTCGGACCTGATCCGTACTGTCGGATCAGAACCGACAGACATTTCATAAATAGCTCTAAAATGGCTTCTTGAGTATATTTGTTTAGCCCCTACCTCCTACATGAAATACCTCACAAAATTCAATTCAGAAATCTAGATTATATACCCGGAGGCAGGAAGGAGTCTGGTTGGGCAATTGTGACAGTCTTGTGGGTAACCATGTGACAGGTTGCTACATCAGATGAGTTAGCATGGTCAGGCTGCTTAGTTGAGGAGTGGGTGGAGTCAGTGGCCAGCCTATCGGATAGGTAGTGGGTAGTTCAGGGTTTGTGTCTGGACTATTAAGGGCATAGTTGGCGTGGTCTTTGGGGAGGTTTTGTTTGTCCCAGTGGAACTGGGATATAAATAGGTTATGTGCAGTGGCGTGAGCGACAAAAGTCTAATGTACCATAACCACCAAATTCACTTTTTTCTTCTCCTTAGGAGAAACATTCCAAATTATCATTCAACTATCACTTTTTAAGATCTGTGTCCAAACTGTAGTGTGACCCAAGTTGGCATTAATCCACTGGAGTTTTTCAGGACAGTTTGTTCTGAGACTTTATATATTAAGCCTTAGTTTGCAATGTCCAATAGTAAGAAACCACAGCAGTAAGTTTATTTAAGGATACCAAAATAATCTATGCAAAATATATTTTTTATTGTTCTTTTGGATAGTTGTGACAATCTGTTTTCTATCATACAAACTGCTTACTGGTACCTCTAAACACAGCTGTTTTCTTTATCTTTTTAATATTTAGCAGCAGATTGTTTTACGGGTGACAAGAAAATATGAAAAGAACAGGGTTCAATATTTAAATGTTAATATTTGTTTTATCAAAATCCAATCCCTGTTTTTAAAGGAATATTCTAATGTAAAAAAAAGTATTCTCTGTTTAGTTGGAGCACTTATTTTTTAAAATAACATATTTTACTGTGTTTGTGTGTTTAACTGCAAAGGATTTAAACCCTTTGTCAAAGTCACAAGTCAGCACTGCTATGCCACTGTGCCGTTCCAGATATAAGAACACAGATGGAGACTGCACCGTTCAAAAGTATGTTTGTTTTTGAGTACTCTAGGTACATGACTTTGACTATGTTCTTAGCATCTTTGCAAGGGTTAAAGAAGGAATTGGTTAAAAAAAAAGATAGACATTTTATTTTAAAAGGACATTAAACACCTCTTGTTTTTTTCTGAAAATTATTCTTGTCCCGTTCGCCCTAAAGAGGCCAACAACCAAATTCTGTAACTTGTAAATATTCACCTAGATTACGAGTTTTGTGTAAACCGGGTGCAAAAATAATGCCCAAAAAACACCTGCGATCGCGGAATGGAGATGAAAGTTACATTTAAACCTAACACCCTAACATAAACCCCTAGTCTAAATACCCCTAATCTGCCGCTCCTCACATCGCTGACACTAAATAAAGTTATTAACCCCTAATCCGCCGCTCCTAACATCACTGACACTAATAAAAGTTATTAACCCTTATTCCGCCGCTCCCCAACATCGCTGACACTAATAAAAGTTATTGACCCCTAATCCGCCGCCCCCGACATCGCCAACACCTAAATAAACCTATTAACCCCTAAACCGCCTGTCCCCACATCACCAACACTATAATAAAGTATTAACCCCTAAACCTCCAGCCCCCCACATCGTAACTACTAAGCATATTAACCCCTAAACTGCTGTGCCCCCCACATCACAAAACACTAAATTAAACTATTAACCCCTAAACCTAACACCCCCCTAACTTTAAATTAAAATATAAATATCTTTAAAAAAATAAAAACTTACCTTTGAAATTAAAAAAAAAACTAAGTTTAATTTATAAATTAACCTAATATAACTATTCTAATAAAATAAAAAGAAACTACCAATTAAAACCCTAAATTAAAATTTTTAAAAAAACCTAATACTACGGAATTTTTTAAAAAAAAATCTAACATTACAAAAATAATGAACACTAAATTACGAAAAATAAACAACTCTATGATTACAAAAAATAATAAACGAAATTATCAAAATAAAATAAAAAAATGTATTTTTATGTACTGTTGGTACTTCTACAATTCAAAACAGTCCTCTAAAGAGACAAAAATGTCTCTGACAAAAGAGGCGTTTTAAACAGTTGACAGGTAAGTAGAACATAAAACAATATTTTTTTTTTTTATTAATACGTAGTATACATCAGTAGTTAGACACTATAGGCTCACTTCCACTGAGCCGTAAAAAATGGAGCGGTAAGCTACAGAAGTGGCTGACAGCTAAAAGTAAAAAATAGGTTGTATGTAAACACACAAAAAGTAGCTAGAATATAGTCAAAAGTACACAAATACAAATATAGAAGATTACAACAATACACACTACTGCATATGAGCATCCAGTGCATAACAGAAAACAATAATAACAAAACCAGGGCTCAATGTATATAGTCTATCAATATGGCATATATGAATAGAACAAGTCCGATGTTGGCAAGAATCCAATACTCACTCCAATTGGATGTATAGGTGAATCTATGCAGTCCTGCAGCTCCTCTTATTAGGGATTATTCCAAAATGCCCACAACAAGATAATCTATACAAAAACAGGAGGATAGAAGCGCGGACAAGATTCAATTGCAGAGTACCAGTTTAATAATAAAACACACATATGTAACAAACTCACAAGATAGATGATAAAACGAGCACATCGACTGCAAATGCTGTCATAGACTCCACAATTTGGATACAATCCAGTACAAGTATCCACTGGCCATTGTATACGTGGTCCGTGAGAAAAGTGACTCCCAGCAAGGTAGTCCGTAGGTGTTATCCGGTAAAGTTCTTTACTGCTTGCCGCTCAAAGAGATTCTGCTCTTGAAGTTAGAAAGAACACACCCTCAGCTAGAACCAATTGGAAAACTCTATGCAGCGAGGATCTATGATTGCCTCACAGGGACAAAAATGCTGTGCAAAGACTTCTACGCGTTTCGTCCCGATCCGCTGGACTTTGTCAACGGGTCAAAACACTTAAAAGTCTTTGCACAGCATTTTTTTCCCTGTGAGGAAAACCATAGATCCTAGATTGTGTTAGATTAGTTGCTATGGTAACCTGATCTTACACTATAACATTTACATTTAACGTCTGTGCTCCTTACCTGTGATCACCTCTAAACAGAAACAAAAACAAGAAGATACACTTATTTATAATACATATGTTTTAGCTATAAGCAAATGCTATTTTTTATTATAATTATATTTTCCTTTTTATAAATATATGTAATATGTATTGCTGCCCTAGGTATAGGTCTAGTTTGAATTTTGTAGATTTGTGCTTGAATATATTTTTTTATATTTAAATACATACTGATATTTCCATAAGAACATAAGTGCAACTATTCCTATACATAGGACAACAATAAATATTACATATTTTAAAAAAAATCTACATTGAAAACACTAGCATTATTTGCAAGTTTAAAAAATTTAAATGGGAATTAGGACGCAAAAAGCTAATTTTTCCTGCTTTAGACCAATTTGAGCTGGATGTAATTTTTCTCAATGTATCGACAGCTTACGACAGTGTATTAACGGTTTGCATTCATTGGAAAACTGGTACAAGTTATCGCTTTGCAGCTTCTAATACTTTCTATGACATGCGAAAATATTTTCGCTATTGAGGTATAATGCGATAAAGCTGTCGATAAATGAAAATTGCTACCAAGACCATATTTATCGTTTTGCAACCTTGTGCAAACCTTATTACGGATCAATGGAAACGAGCCCTATGTTACAAAAGTATTGCACACAAAAGAAAAAAACATTTGTATAGCATTTAAACTGTCTTTCTCCAACATAGGTGTGTCCGGTCCACGGCGTCATCCTTACTTGTGGGATATTCTCTTCCCCAACAGGAAATGGCAAAGAGCCCAGCAAAGCTGGTCACATGATCCCTCCTAGGCTCCGCCTACCCCAGTCATTCTCTTTGCCGTTGTACAGGCAACATCTCCACGGAGATGGCTTAGAGTTTTTTAGTGTTTAACTGTAGTTTTTCATTATTCAATCAAGAGTTTGTTATTTTCAAATAGTGCTGGTACGTACTATTTACTCAGAAACAGAAAAGAGATGAAGAATTCTGTTTGTATGAGGAAAATGATTTTAGCAACCGTAACTAAAATCCATGGCTGTTCCACACAGGACTGTTGAGAGCAATTAACTTCAGTTGGGGGAACAGTTTGCAGTCCCTTGCTGCTTGAGGTATGACACATTCTAACAAGACGATGTAATGCTGGAAGCTGTCATTTTCCCTATGGGATCCGGTAAGCCATGTTTATTACGATTGTAAATAAGGGCTTCACAAGGGCTTATTTAAACTGTAGACTTTTTCTGGGCTAAATCGATTGATCCCTGAAGGGACAGATTTCTGCCTTGTCGGTATTACTTCACAAAAAGCTGGCAGCTGTGCCAGATGTTCAAGCCTTTGTTCAGGCTCTGGTTAGAATCAAGCCTGTTTACAAACCTTTGACTCCTCCTTGGAGTCTCAATTTAGTTCTTTCAGTTCTTCAGGGGGTTCCGTTTGAACCCTTACATTCCGTTGATATTAAGTTATTATCTTGGAAAGTTTTGTTTTTAGTTGCGATTTCTTCTGCTAGAAGAGTCTCAGAATTATCTGCTCTGCAGTGTTCTCCTCCTTATCTGGTGTTCCATGCAGATAAGGTGGTTTTACGTACTAAACCTGGTTTTCTTCCAAAAGTTGTTTCTAACAAAAACATTAACCAGGAGGTTATCGTACCTTCTCTGTGTCCAAAACCAGTTTCAAAGAAGGAACGTTTGTTGCACAATTTGGATGTTGTTCGCGCTCTAAAATTCTATTTAGATGCTACAAAGGATTTTAGACAAACATCTTCCTTGTTTGTTGTTTATTCAGCTAAAAGGAGAGGTCAAAAAGCAACTTCTACCTCTCTCTCTTTTTGGATTAAAAGCATCATCAGATTGGCTTACGAGACTGCCGGACGGCAGCCTCCCGAAAGAATCACAGCTCATTCCACTAGGGCTGTGGCTTCCACATGGGCCTTCAAGAACGAGGCTTCTGTTGATCAGATATGTAGAGCAGCGACTTGGTCTTCACTGCACACTTTTACCAAATTTTACAAGTTTGATACTTTTGCTTCTTCTGAGGCTGTTTTTGGGAGAAAGGTTTTGCAAGCCGTGGTGCCTTCCATTTAGGTGACCTGATTTGCTCCCTCCCTTCATCCGTGTCCTAAAGCTTTGGTATTGGTTCCCACAAGTAAGGATGACGCCGTGGACCGGACACACCTATGTTGGAGAAAACAGAATTTATGTTTACCTGATAAATTTCTTTCTCCAACGGTGTGTCCGGTCCACGGCCCGCCCTGGTTTTTTTAATCAGGTCTGATATTTTATTTTCTTTAACTACAGTCACCACGGTACCATATGGTTTCTCCTATGCAAATATTCCTCCTTAACGTCGGTCGAATGACTGGGGTAGGCGGAGCCTAGGAGGGATCATGTGACCAGCTTTGCTGGGCTCTTTGCCATTTCCTGTTGGGGAAGAGAATATCCCACAAGTAAGGATGACGCCGTGGACCGGACACACCGTTGGAGAAAGAAATTTATCAGGTAAACATAAATTCTGTTTTTTTAGCATTTTTTATGTACAACTAAACTTTATATGGAGAATTAAACTTTGTGCTTTATGTCTGCATATAAGCACAATCACTGCCAGATTGTTTGAAAACATAGACGGCACAGCTTTCGCTTGTGCTTTCCACCCTGTACTTAAAAAGCTTGTTTTTATCAGTTTCACCTGAATCACCTCCCAATTGGCGATTAGCTTGCCTGAAACTACACAGCTGTATTCATGGAACAAATTATTATTATTTTTTTGAGGGGGGCAGTGGAAAGCCCTGTAGGTAGGTGTGCTTTCTGTGTTTTGACAATTTGACAGGCAAGCAAAATTGTTTTAAAGCACTAACCAGTCAACAGTTCACTGATCCAATTTTGTTGTGCATCACAGATGTGTGAAGTTAGCGGTCCAGTCAACCCAAGTCCTACAGAATTGTGGAGAAATGGGAAGCAATGAGGTTGGGGACTGGGAAAGAGCACTTTTGTTCTATTTTGTACTTGATATTATTTCATTCAGCAGTCTGTCTTTTTTATTGCCAGGACTTGACATTAGCACTCTAAGCTATATTAGCATCCATTTCAGCAGTTCAGTAATGGTATTAAAAAAACACTTAACTTCAACGGTGAATGGTTGCATGACAGGGCCATAAAAATTCATATTAAAAAATGTATGTATTTGTCCTAGCAAATAATTCTTTCTATTTTCACTTTAAAAACAAAAACAAATAGAATATGATGAATTATTGAACATAAATGCCTTTTTGATGTTGTAAATGCTTTTATTTTTCATTTACAAACATTAGTAAAAAAAAAAAAAAAAAAAGTATCAGTTTTGTAAGTGATTTTTATTTTTTTGTAATTATAATATTTCTACCTAGGACTAGGTAGTTTTTTTAAAAATTGAGTATCCTCTAGAAGCAGCAGTTTCACAAAACATTTAACATAGAGAAATGCATCTGTCTGGTATTTGCATTTTAACGGACATGAAAAGGTATATGAAAAAAACAGCATATAAACATGTTTTTATTTATTTACATATTTTTTCGCATCCAGCAAATGTACAGTAACTTTAAATTCAAACTAATAGAGCTGTATTAGTCAATAGCTGCTACCTACTAATGTTAATTTTATTATAGTTACTTCCTGTTAATACTCATTCCTGATTGGTACTTCCTGTTAATGCTAATTGGCTGGTAGGTACTTCCTGTTAATGCTCATTGGCTGGTAGATACTTCCTGTTAATGCTCATTGGCTGGTAGATACTTCCTGTTAATTTGTACTGAGCATTAATAGAAAGTACCTACAAGCTAATTAGCATTAGTAAGAAGTAGATGGTTGATACTGGTATATTAGTTTAAATTTAAGCAGCTTGTATTTTATATTTTGTCGTGCAAAAAACTGATAGAAAAACCCAACATTTTTTTTCATAATTGAGATAGAGCATGACATTTTAAACAACTTTCTAATTTACTTTTGTTATCAAAGTTTTGTTCTCTTGGTAGCTTTTGTTGAAGGGCATTTCCTGCCATGTAATGCTCCAGATGCCTACCTAGGTATCTCTTCTACACAGAATATCCTGGGAACTAAGCAAATGTGATAATAGAAGTAAATTAGAAAGTTTTTTTTTTTTTAAATGGTATGCTCTGTATGAATCACAAAAGAAAATGTTGGGGTTTCATATCCCTTTTAACTTAGAACTTATGTGAGTAAAAGAGGACTGCAGAGCTTAAGATTTTTTTTTAAAAAAATGGTCATTTTGTCAGCCCAATACAAGGTTTTGCAAACTAAAGGCAGTTCAAATATACTGATTGAAAAGCATTGGTGAAATTTATGTTTATGGTCTCATTTGCTGTGGTCAATTAGGGTTGAACAGGGCGGGATTGTGTAGAATGTTGCAGGGTAAGATACATTTCAAGATACTTTAAGGGACAATAAAGTCAAAATTAAAAGATATACTTTGTTTTTTTATACTTAAAATGTGTTAAAGAATAAACATAGGTAGGTTTAGGAGCCAATGACAAAAGGCATATACAGTATATACAGTCACCAATTGCCAGCTAGCTCCCAGTAGTGCATTGCTGTCCTAGAGCATACCTAAGAGAATAAAACAAATTTGATAATAGAAGTACATTGGAAAGTTGTTTAAAATTGTCTGCTCATGTAAGTTTAATTTTGACTTTACTGTCCCTTTAAGTATGATGGATGCACTCCAGCCTTTCGGGGAGGAAGTGGAAGAAGCTCACTATTCAGAGGTAATTAACATCAAAGTTTGCAATATAAATAATGATGTTTCATTACAGTGGGGTTTTATTTTTCTTAATTATTTTATAGGGAGATTAAAGGGACATTAAACACTAAATACACGCTAGATAGAATGATGCATTAAAAGAAAATATTAGTCGATGACTAACATGTTGATGTATTTTTTAAAGTTTCATTAGTTGTTTAAAAAGTGACAAAATAAGTGTAAAGTTTTAGTATCTATAAAACACTGGGACCTGCCATGTTGTAACTTAGGTTACCTTCTCTGCTGTGGCCAATTAGGGACAGTTATAAATAGGTCACTAGAGTGTGCAGCCAATGGTTGTGCTGGATTTAACAGTGTTCTGCACTTCCATTTCTAACAGGAACTGACAAGCTCACAATTTCAGAATGGAATTACAGGCAAAGAGGACAAAATAAATAATGAAAGTATATTGCAGAGATGTTTTATTATATACAATTTATCATTTTATATTATCATCTCAAAGTGTTTAATGTCCCTTTAAGGGCCAGATTACAAGTGGAGCGCAAACGTTTGCGTCCGAGCGATAATGGGTATGTAGCGAGGGTTTGCGCTCATCGAGATTACAAGTTGAAAGTAAACACGATCACGTGAGCATAATCGCTATTTACGCTAGAATGATTACCGCTACCAGAGCTCTGGTTAACTGTTTTGGCGATACATAAAGTGTCACAAAACACATCAAAAATACATTACAAAGTAGATTTACTCTCATAATAACACTGTCTAATAAAAAAAAAATCAAAAACAATATTGCACACAAAAGTTATAAGGGCTCAAAGATATGAGATCTCAGGTGTTAGAAAAAAAAAGCAGGCAAAGGGCTTTAACATTGAGATACACTTATGTACATGTCTAAAGATATGTATGTATTTATATATATATATATATTTGTATATATTTGTGTACATATGTATTTATATGTGTGTTTACGTATTTACAGACATCTATACACATATAAACACATAAATACATATGTACACAAATACAGATATATATAGAAGTGCATTGCAACCCTTTGCCGTTAAGTAGATGAAAACATGTAAATGCATATTTATGCAATATTCATTTTTAATAAAGACTTTAACTATGTATTTACTGTAAGTATTTGACATTCCAATGTTCTGCACATAGCAGAATATGTTCTATGTATTTGTTAATATATATTTTTATATATATCTGTATATATCTATATATATATATATATATATATATATATATATGTGTGTGTGTTACCAAAATACCATCAGCTATATATAGAAATATGTATTTATGAATAAATAGAACACATTCTGTTATGTGCAGAACATTGGAATATGAAATACTCATATTTTCATGTCGGGTTAGCGCAAATGAGAATATGGGAACGGGTTTGCGTGAGAGTAAGGTGTTAGTTTTTTTTCTCCATTGACTTCTATGGGGGAATACATGAACACGCACGCCATATTCTAACTTTGTATTCTTGCGCTCATCGGGTAAGTGTTAGAGAGTGAAAACAGTTTGCTTTCAACTCATAATACGCGCACAACCTGACGAACGCAAAAATCTTAATTCTAGCGCAATTAACGTTCAAGTGCTCCACTCATAGTCTTGCCCTAAATGTTGTTTAATGTCCCTTTTTATGAACCTTTATAGTAAATATCCCCAAATTTTTTTTAACGTGAGAGAACTTTATTTGTATGTTTTTGTCCTGATGAATTGTTAATTGTTCATCTTTATATATGTGTACGTTTATTTCCTTAAAATTCCCTTTTAGTTCTAAGAGCGTGAATTCACATCATACATTTATAAGCTATCAAACATTTTAATATTGGCAAAGTGCATACAGCCACTTGCTCCTAAATGGAGTTAACATAAATTATCCTTATTTCAACACAGCCGTGCACGTTGCAAGCATCGTAAGCGTTAATACCACTAATGACATTGGAATGCGCGATATGAAGCTGTATTTTTGCAGCTTTGGTTCCTTAGTGTAGATGATTTGGCACTGCAGTCTCGACACAAGATGCCTTGCGCTAGCTTCTAAATTTTGATTAAGCACAACGCCATTAATCACCAGCAAGACACAGAGCAGTTGGCAGGGTCCAGAGCTGCAAAATGTTTAAGACATAAAACATTACCAAGTAATTAGAAAGCGTTCCTTTCGGAGGAACACTGCCTTCAAATAAAGAGGTAAATGATAGCATGTTTATTGTGGACGTAGGCAGGCAGTGCAATATGATAAACTGCTGGAGATACACATATCAGTAATCATCCACATTATTAGTGTCATTAATCATAATCCCCAAAATATGACAACCTACAACTTTTTTTTCTTTTTCTTTTTTTAAATTGTTACTTTTTCTTCCCCCTTTGCTCACCCTGGTGCATGGCAGTCTTCATATTAAGAAATGAAGGTTAATTATATTTCAGCTGCTCATTCCATTCCTCCACGGAAAATTATTAGTACACTTCTGGACCCAGGTGACTGCGAAAGCTCAGCCTGTGAAAAGCCTTTGTTGATCAGGAACAAGCGGAAGCCCCAAATGCTATATACAAGCAGTGGGCAGGGAAAGATGCTAATAAAGATCACTGAAAAGGGTTCCCAGCGCAACTAGCTCAGTTCATTCTCCCTCTAGGTTTCCCTGCACACTCTCCAGAGTGTTAACAAAGAGTTTACAGCAAATTATAACTGCCAATAACATACAAGAATCTCAATACATCAGTACTTTGAAAGTTGGGAGCAAATATGAATATATTTGCTATTGCTCTAAAATAAAGCTTTGTGATGTACACTATGCAAGCTTACCTGTTAACAACATGCAGAAGGCAAACACATCAATCAGTGGCTGTGTATGCTCCCAATCTTAACACCATGACCATATTAATAGTGTCCAAGAGGAGTAAAAATGCAGCATTTTTTGTTGTTTTTTCTTTTAACACAAAAAGTCTAATTAAGTGAACTGCAGAGAAGGAGTGTGTGATTGTTTTGGTGAAATAGAGATTGTTTTTTTTATCTATTTCATGCACCAGAGAAAAGGAAAGGGCCACAGAGAATTTTTCTGATTAGCCGCATGTAGTCATTGGGTCATATTTTATTCACTTGCAAACTACATTTTACTATGGCCTCTATTTATCAAAGGTCTTGAGGACCTGATCCGACAGTGCTGATCAGGTCTGCAAGACCTCGCTGAACGCGGAGAGCAATACGCTCTCCGTATTCAGCATTGCACCAGCAGCTCACAAGAGCTGCTGGTGCAACGCCGCCCCCTGCAGATCGGCCGCCAGCAGGGAGGTGTCAATCAACCCGATCGTATTCGATCGGGTTGAATTGCGGCAATTCCTGTCCGCCTGCTCGGAGCAGTCGGACAGGGTTATGGAGCAGCGGTCTTTAGACCGCTGCTTCATAACTGCTGTTTCTGGCGAGTCTGAAGACTCGCCAGAAACACGGGACCACAAGCTCAATTCGGAGCTTGATAGATAGGCCCCCATGTGTCTATAAGAATATTTGTATACTGTGTTGTCTGTTCCCTTATTCTGCATGCAGTATGTGAGTATGAATATATATTGCAGTAAGTAGAAATAACTTTTTATTGGAGTTTTAGGATCTGAAACATTCAGAGTGGATAAAAAAACTCCAATAGACCAGAAGGGCAGAAACTTGTACTCTGCTACAATATATCGTTTTAATTCAGTTTAAAAACAACAACAACAAACAACTATAACCTTACAAACACATAATCTAACACCAAAATAATGAGGGGAGGGGGGTAACATAATCATATCCAGTGTTATCTCACCATAAAAGAATAAGAAAATGCAAACTTTTCTAAATTTTAGAACTCACAAGTTAGTTTGAGTGGAAAGCTCTACAATTTTATTAGAAAAAGCACAACTACATATCTCTATCCCAATGCATTTTAGTGGCATTGCACAACTTTCCTCAGAAGAAACGTATTGTAAGCATATAAGATACTACATCCATGGAATTGGGATTGCGCCCCCTACTGTTTGGTGTTTCTGGTCTTATCATAGTGTTGTAATAGACATCAAATACTGTTGTTATAATGAAAGCTGTCTGTATCAGCATTTGTACGGTGGGCGCTAATGGCATGATTTAGGTCTTGGTATTACGTATCACTAAGAAAGTATCCATTATTATAGTTAAAATAGTACACAAATTGGTTTTATATGTTCTATTGCAAAACTTATTTGGTAGGCAAATCCTGCTGGGTTTCCAGTAGAGGCCAGTAATAAATAATATGCTGTTAAAACCACAACATAGTCATTTGAATGTTAGACATTTTCTTACTTGTAAATTACAGCTTTTACCATCAGGATCGCACAAAACTCAAAGGCTTCAGTCAGATAATGCATCATGCTGTCATTTTTTTACTGTGAATAACAAAAAGAAAAAAAAGGATACTATAATAAAAATCCCTGGTAGTTATACATTTTTCATTTATCACACGTATTCATACAGAGCTGTCAAAAATACTAGGTTTCATTCTGCTTTCTGAAAGCCCATCAGATGTTGCGTACATTTTTTAGTAATGGAAAATTCGAATTTAAATTGTGTTATAGACTTAACATGTAGACATGTTGGCGTCAGCCACCCACTTAATAAATTGTGCAAACATCGAAATACTGTATCTAAGAAAGGTGTAAAGAAGAGTGAACAACCCATCTGTTTGGCTTTCACACATGTCCTCAGCACTTATTAACATAGCCATTTGTGTACCATTTAGGGATAGGATGTAGGAATAGACTTGTCTTGACGTCTGAGTGAAGGCCCGTAAGGTATGGCAGTGGGCTAGATGCAATAATGCTGCGTGATCTGTACGCTCCTACTGGGAGATCTGCTGGGCTTCAGTGGAATTTTAATAGGGTTGTTTTACAGCAAAAGTTCTGTAGCTTGATCGGGGTTCCTTTTTTTTCTGTATGAATGTAGTGCAGTAAAGTATTCAATTAAATCAGTGACTATGGAATGCACAGAAGCTTTCTTGCTCTATAAAGAAAATCTCATTTTTGGCCTCACTGTTAAAAGTGTGTTAATTTGTCTCAATATATATATTTTTTATATATATTTAATATGACTAAGTGGAATGCTCAGAAGCATTCTTGCTCTTTAGTCTAAGGAAAATAACCATTAAAAGTGTGTTAATTTGACTCAATATATATTTTTTAAATTATTTTTTTGCCATTAACAGTAGCTGCTTGGTGCTTATGCACTTTGTGTCAGGCAAACATATGCTCACCAATCTGTTCTGTTGTGAGATAAGTACTAATGGTTTGCACTTTCCCTTTAAACCAGTATGTGTTATATTTATGAACATAAATCCACCTTATTTTTGTTTTAATTAGTAATAATGGGGTCACCTAAAATATTTTTAGTCGTACTCTCTAAACACATACCCTTCTTAGAATATCTGATGTTTTTATATATGCAGCAAAATATCACATTTATTTTACTGTAACAAATTTCAATATCATGAAGATCTGTGTTAGCAGAAGCACATAACAAAATGTTTATTTAAAAATAAAAGAAATGTTAAAATTGACAGTCAAGTACAAAATAAACTTTCATGATTCAAATAGGGCATTTAATTTTAAACAACTTTCCAATTTACTTTTATCACCAATTTTGCTTTATTCTCTTGGTATTCTTAGTTGAAAGCTAAACCTAGGAGGCTCATATGCTAATTTCTTAGACCTTAAAGGCCGCCTCTTATGTGAATGCAATTTGACATTTTTTCACCACTAGAGGGCATTAGTTCATGTGTGTCATATAGATTACATTGAGCTCACACATTTGAAGTTACCTAGAAGTAAGGACTGATTGGCTAAAATGCAAGTCTGTCAAATGAACTGAAATAAGGGGGCAGTTTGCAGAGGCTTAGATACAAGTTAATCATAGAGGTAAAGAGTGTATTATTATAACTGTGTGGGTTATGCAAAACTGGGGAATGGGTAATAAAGGGATTATCTATCTTTTTAAACAACAAAAATTCTGGTGTTGACTGTCCCTTTAAAACATTTTGTTCATAAGCTTGTGAAGCGTGTCATTATCTAGCAATAGAGCAATAGGAGCTATAGTTATCACCCAGTAAGCATCCCAGTGACCAACTATGTAAAGACAGAGAGGCCCATTTATCAAGCTCCGTATGGAGCTTGAAGGGCCGTGTTTCTGGCGAGTCTTCAGACTCGCCAGAAACACAAGTTATGTGAAGACCGCTGCTCCATAACCCTGTCCGCCTGCTCTGATGAGGTGGACAGGAATTGCCGCAATTCAACCCGATCGAAGCGGTTATTGACAGCGTAGTGACAGCCCTATTGCCACCAGTAGTGACAGACCAGCCACCATACACAAGACTCTGAAAAGCTTGTTTTTTTTATTCTCCCAGGCAGCTCCCTGTATATGACAACATTCTTTAGTCTCTCCTGACCAGAAGCAATAAGTCTAATTCCTTTTGATATCCTCTCCAACTTTTTTGTATGCTCCCTCCTTAGAAATATCTTATCAACCAATCAAAAGAATAGAAAAGCCACCGACCCCCCAGTCTTGATTTGCTAACCATATAAACCAGTCAGGTTTGGGGGATTTTATTTTAATTATAGAAATGGTTCCATAAAAAGAAGCAGAATGCAGCAAGCCTTTGGTTTGTTTAATTCCAAGTGACACACATGCACCTTGTGTTTGCTTTCTTTCGTACGTCTTCCTATATTTTTCCAAAAAAATATTGTTGATTTGATTGACATGAAGTGAAGTTGAACTACTCTTTTTGTTTTTCATGACGTTTCACCAGTAAAGCAGAGGCTCTCTGATCTGTGTACAGTAACATATTTAAAGGGACACTGTACCCAAAATATTTCTTTCGTTATTCAGATTGAGCATGAAATTTTAAGCAACTTTCTAATTTACTCCTATTATCAATTTTTCTTCGTTCTCTTGCTATCATATAAAAAGAAGACATCTAAGCTTTTTTTTGGTTTCAGTACTCTGGACAGCACTTTTTTATTGGTGGATGAATTTATCCACCAATCAGCAAGGACAACCCAGGTTGTTCACAAAAAATTGGCCGGCATTTAAACTTACATTCTTGCATTTCAAATAAAGATACCAAGAGAATGAAGACAATTTGATAATAGGAGTAAATTAGAAAGTTGCTTAAAATTTCATGCTCTATCTGAATCATGAAAGAAAATTTTTGGGTACAGTGTCCCTTTAACTAACCCGTTGGCCTTGTAGTTGTGCTTTCATTATTTTGCATCAAAATTTCTAGACATTGTTACAATAAAATATAAATGTTTTCATATGTTTTTGGAACCCTACCATTATTCTTTTTTTTTAAGTAGAATATATGAAGATGATTAACATTGCTAACAAATTCAAATATCGCTTCCACTACAAAGTTAAATAGTTTCTCTTGAGAATGCCCCCTTGTTGACTAGACAAGACTGTCAATTTTGTTTGCCTGCCACATTAGGGGTTCCCCAGAGAGGTATGAGGGCTCAGGAAACACAGCAGCAGAGTAGGCAGCATAATTCACTGTGAATTGAGCAAAGAAGTCTAATTCTGATAAATGTTCGACCCCAAATGCATCCTACCTGTTATTACAACAGACATGCAGTATCTGTGCAGTAAATTAGTCAAACCCCAATAGAGCTTGGTGGGAGCTTATCTTCAAGTGGATAATTTGAGTGATGAGGGAGCTGTCTCCGTGACCAGCCTGAGTGATTTGTTTCATATTAAAGGGGATTTAAATGACTAGTTTCCTCTGCTCTAATTTGACACTGCTTGCGTTTGAGGTTATGCTAGTGTATTGTATTATTATTATTATTCTATTGACTTGATGGGGTACATATCTGTATTTTTATGATTAAAGGGAGCAAAACATTTCTATTAAACAAATGAAAGAACATAAGTTAAGCACATAAAGATTAATAATATTTTAAACAGTTAAATGCAGTTAGCAGGCGTTAGACACTCATTGGCTGAAAAATACAGTAGCTGCCAAACAGATATAGTGAAAATTCAAGAAGTTGGTTTATTCAACAAAGAAACATTTATTTAATAACAAATAAAAAAAAATATTTGTCATTTAAAACATTGATTTTTTTTACATTAAACAAATATCTACAAATATCTATTCCATGTCACATTAATTTAAAGTGATGGTAAACGTTCCCCTTTGTATAAACAGATCCAGTGTGTTAGCAATATTTTAGATGGAGTTTAATTCATCAGTTGCAATGAAGATGCTCTTTAACTTACTTTTTAATGTAATTCAAGTGCCTCACGATCCGGCTGCCCCCTTAAAAAATTAACAGTTTAAACTGTTCTCCAAAGTAATAAAAAAACTTGTGTAAGTGCCGTATGGCAAGAGTGCTGATTGGAGAAAAGTTGAAACCGTTAGCTCACAAAAAAAATACTTTTGAAGTGGGCAGCCAGAGCACGGGTATTTGAATTTCAGCATTATATTAAAAAGAAAGTTAAAGCATATCTTCATTACAACTAATGAATTAAACTCCATCTAAATTATTGCTAACTCTCCGGATCTGTTTATACAAAGGGGAAAGTTTGCCATCCCTTGGTGTTTTCTTAGCAAAATATATATATTGTAATTTAAATTTTTATTAACCATTTTAAAGTAGGTTTTCTGAAATTTCCTTTAGGTTTCATCAAGATTACCATATTTATTTAATGAAGGAAATGTTGACTGTTGATATATTTGGGGCTGGTTAATATAGACTCCTTACTGCAGGGGAAAAAAGTAAAAAGAATCTCAAATAGCAATCTATAGTTCTACACTATTGTTTGTACTGTTTTTGCTCATATAATGCAATTTGGCGACTTCTAAAAATCATGCTAACTTATTGCACTTCCAATTTTACGGCTAAATTGCAGATTATTTTCAGAATATTTTGGTTTATGGTGCATTTAACGGTGTTCTGGATGTCAATACATTTCTGCTTTAACTTATAGCCAAACACAGACTTTTACTGCCTGTGCTTTCAGCAAACTCTGACCACATGGAACATACAACACATTCAGATTTAATTATTTATTTTTTTTATTCCGCCAACAAATACTTCATCTGCACTGTTAGCTTAATGTAATGCTTTGTAATGATAACGTAAAAGTAACAATTTAAATGTATTACACACAGGGGCATATTTTACGTTTTCTGCTCAGTCACAACTTCAAGCAGCTCTTTGTTAAATTATACAGAATGCTCACAAACCATCTATGTGTTTACTGTGTGTCTGGACAAAACAAATGTTGAATCTGCCCCTTTGTCAGTAGTTTGCAGAAGCCAAGGATATGTCTCTAGAGTTATGGGTGTGGTTTGTTTCTGTTTGTTTTTAATGCAGAGCATCCGGATTGCACCCTGAGGATGAAGGATCAATTGGGGATTTGGGAAAATTAGAAATTTAAAAGGGTAAATATTATTTTTTTTTCTAAGATTCATGATTTTTAAGTTGATTGTGTAAACTTTTTTTTGTTTTATTTTTATCGTTTTGACTGTGAGTATACGTCCATTAGCATGAATCATCAATGATATTGATAATGATGACATTGCATTGTTACCAATGTTAGAGAAGCCTTAAAGTGTTGGTAAAGTTTCCAATCATATCCAGAATGGAAACAACATTTTAGATGCAGTTTAATTCATCAGTTGTAATGAAGATACGCTATAACTTTCTTTTTAATATATAGATGAAATTCTAATGCCCCGCACTCCGGCTATCTACTTCAAAAGTTTTTTTGTTGTTGTTTTTTTTTGGGGGGGGGGTTTGTGGGCTAACGGTTTTAACCCTGTTCTACTATCAGTGCTCTAGCTTAAAAACAAATTGTGTGAGTGCCGTATGGCTAGCGTGCCAATTGGACAACAGTTCAAACCGTTAGCTCACCAAAAAAAAATTACTTTTGAAGTGAGCAGCCAGAGCGCAGAGTATTCATTTTTATTTCTATATTAAAAAGTAAGTTATAGCATATCTTCATTACAACTGATGAAATAAGCTCCGTCTAACATGTTGTTTCTATTCCGGATATGAGTATATGAATTGGAAACTTTACCATCACTTTAACTAAGCTTATATATGCTGACTAATAGGGGAGTCAATGTATCTATACCAATTTAACATCGCAGCTAGTCAATGTTCCTGAGATGCTCCCCAATAAATTAGTGCACACCAGAATAGCACTAATATCCATATCTTCTTTTTCAAAGTTCTCTATGTATAAGGAACCATCACATATAAAACCTAATCTGAGTAAATGCTGCCCTGTCATAGGTCACACTGGGAATTTTGTGACTTTACATAAAACCAAATATATCCAGTATATTCACTTCCAGCCTTATTTTCTTTCTTAATTAAATATCAACTTGTGGTTATTTTTTGGGGTGCACCTCATTATACAACAGTATGTGTAGGATTTATTGGTATGTTATTTTCTTATTCAATTATTCTTTCTAAAAGAAAGACTTGATTGATACATGTGCTAAATCATTATTACACTAAGTGCCAGATTACTAGTAAAGCGCTATTTAGCACTTTCTCTAGCATGCTAACTGCACTAGAAGTAAAGGTTTTGCGTGCGTCGGGTTGCGCTTGTATTACAAGTTGAAAGTAAAAAGTTATCTCTCTCGCTAACACAATATGCGCAGAAACAGAACTTATTGCGTGCCCGATAACCTGTCCCCTGTAGAAGTCAATGGAGAAAAAAAGTGGGGAGAAAACCCACTCTCGCGCTAAAACCGAATGCATATTCTCAAGTGTGTTAGCCCAACACAAACATAGTAATGTTTCACATTCCAATGTTCTTCACATAGCAGAATATTTTCTGTTTATTCATAAATATATATTTCTATATACAGTATATATGATGGTATTTTGGTACATTATATATCTGTATATATAAAGATGATTTTATATATAGGTATAGATATATACAGATATATATAGGAATATCTATTTAAAAATATATATTTCCCTATGTACAGAACATTGGAATGTGAAATATTCACAGTAAATACATAGTTAAAACCTTTATTAAATATGAATTTTGCATAAATATGTTTTTACATGTTTTCATCTACTTGACAGCAAAGGGCTCCAATGCACTTATATATGTGTCTATATATTTGTACATATGTATTTATGTGTTTATATGTGTATATATGTCTGTAAATACATATATACATATAAATGCATAAATACATATGTGTGTGTGTGTGTGTGTGTATATATATATATATATATATTACACACATGTATATGTATGTATCTCTATGATAAAGCCCTTTGCCTGCTTTTTTCTTCTTCATATCTTTGAGCCTTTATAACTTTTGTGTGCAATATTGTTTTGGAATAATTTTTATTAGATGGTGTTATTATGAGTGAAACTGTAGTTTGTATTGTATTCTTGATATGTTTTGTGACACTTTTTTGTTTTATAAAACAGTTAACCAGAGCTCTGAGGTCGCGGTAATCATTCTTGCGTAAATCACGATTGCGCTCACTCGTTAGCATTTACTTTGAATTTGTAATACGTGCGCAAATTAAAGTGAAAGTCAATAATAGCGTTGTACAAATGCTAGGATTGACTATTGAAACAAATAAATGGGACTTTCATTCATGAAGTTTAAGATACTTCATGTAGAAAGCTTCTTTATTTTTTTCAATCAATCGCCGTTCTTAGCTGCTACAGCAGCCCACGGCTAAAAAATTGTTTGCTAAGAGGTGACGTTTTCACCTCTTAGCCAATAGCCGTGTGGTAAATCCGTCTCCCATGAAAAAAAAAAAAACATGTTTTCAAAAAATGCTTTGTTTGCTAGATATGGTATGTTCAATAAAACATCTATCTCCAGTAAACAAACATTAACACTTCCTATATTATTGTTACAAATTCTGTTTATAGATGGTGAATTGTTTTGCACTTTCGTGAGAAGCTCCACAAAATAACATAAGAATGGAGACCTGTTTTTCACTGGCAAGTTTTTGTGTTAATGAATATAGCTCATCGATTTATTTTTACTATTCCTTTCATGTAAAATGTTTAAACAGATTGCTATTGGTTATGTGACAATACACAGATTGATAAGGAAACATTCTCATTAATTAGAAGCTTGTGCATCATTAGGTTACAGCAGAATAATGGAACTGAAGCTCTCATTAGGTCTGGCAAATATTGGTCATGTGAAGAGTGGTGTACAGGATAGATGCAGCCTTTGGTAATGGTGTGAGCGTAAAGCCATGGTTTGCTGTTATTAATCAACTGCTCTGTGTGTTTACCCACTAAATTACTTGAATGTATTTTTTATAGATTTGATGTCCTATGTGGTCATATGCAACACAAAGCTTGTCCCCCTATGTTTCCCCATATTAGTTTTAACATTTTGCACTAAGAGCATCCTTCAATCTCTATTGACACAGTAATAATCAAATAAGGGAAACATACTATAAATTTAGTAAGCATTTCATTATTTGGGATCAGCAATGTTGAAGAATTTAGTCTGAGATAGAGAGAGTATACTCCCAAATACTACATTTCTTTGGCTATATTGCACTTTCCATTTGATTGATGTGGTATAGCAGGAAGTGACCTCAATTTTAAATTATGCAGCTTTTAAACTTGCATATGTTTTAAGCAGTTTATTGTTACAACTGGTGCTTTAAACTTAAAGGGACACTGAACCCAAATGTTTTCTTTCATGATTCAGATAGAGCATGCAATTTTAAGCAACTTTCTAATTTACTCATGTTATCAATTTTTCTTCATTCTCTTGCTATCTTTATTTGAAAAGCAAGAATGTAAGTTTAGAAGACGGCCCATTTTTGGTTCACAACCTCGGTTGTCCTTGTTGTCCATGGTGCTCAACCAAAAATTGGCTGGCTCCTTAGCTTAGATGCCTTCTTTTTCAAATAAAGATAGCAAGAGAAGGAAGAAAAATTGATAATAGGAGTAAATTAGAAAGTTGCTTAAAATTGCGGGCTCTATCTGAATCATGAAAGAAAAAAATTGGGTTTAGTGTCCCTTTAATGCATCACTTCCATGTTCTTTTAACTTATTTAAAAGGATATTGGACGCTAACATTAAAAGCAATGCATCTAATGGATTGCCTATTGTAAGAGAAGAGAAAAGAATGAAGATGCTTGTTTAATTTTTTTTCATCTGGAATAATTAGCTTGCTAATAATGCCGCATCCCAGCCAGCCCCTTGATTATTAATTTATAATTCTAAAGCAAAATAGCTAATTAGAGGCTGTATAGCTCAAGATGTTGTCTAGAATTAGCTGCTCATTTATAGTGGAACAATTTTTGTAAAGCCGTTCTAATGCACTAGCTATACAGACTAAAGTTATTTTTTAACAATGATAAAAAATTATATTTCTCCAACATAGGTGTGTCCGGTCCACGGCGTCATCCTTACTTGTGGGATATTCTCTTCCCCAACAGGAAATGGCAAAGAGCCCAGCAAAGCTGGTCACATGATCCCTCCCAGGCTCCGCCTACCCCAGTCATTCTCTTTGCCGTTGTACAGGCAACATCTCCACGGAGATGGCTTAGAGTTTTTTAGTGTTTAACTGTAGTTTTTATTATTCAATCAAGAGTTTGTTATTTTGAAATAGTGCTGGTATGTACTATTTACTCAGAAACAGAAAAGAGATGAAGATTTCTGTTTGTATGAGGAAAATGATTTTAGCAACCGTCACTAAAATCCATGGCTGTTCCACACAGGACTGTTGAGAGCAATTAACTTCAGTTGGGGGAACAGTGAGCAGTCTCTTGCTGCTTGAGGTATGACACATTCTAACAAGACGATGTAATGCTGGAAGCTGTCATTTTCCCTCTGGGATCCGGTAAGCCATGTTTATTACGATTGTAAATAAGGGCTTCAAAAAGGGCTTATTAAGACTGTAGACTTTTTTTGGGCTAAATCGATTGATTATTAACACATATTTAGCCTTGAGGAATCATTTTATCTGGGTATTTTGATATAATAATATCGGCAGGCACTGTTTTAGACACCTTATTCTTTAGGGGCTTTCCCAAAGCATAGGCAGAGCCTCATTTTCGCGCCGGTGTTGCGCACTTGTTTTTGAGAGGCATGGCATGCAGTCGCATGTGAGAGGAGCTCTGATACTTAGAAAAGACTTTCTGAAGGCGTCATTTGGTATCGTATTCCCCTTGGGGCTTGGTTGGGTCTCAGCAAAGCAGATACCAGGGACTGTAAAGGGGTTAAAGTTCAAAACGGCTCCGGTTCCGTTATTTTAAGGGTTAAAGCTCCCAAATTTGGTGTGCAATACTTTTAAGGCTTTAAGACACTGTGGTGAAAATTTGGTAAATTTTGAACAATTCCTTCATGTTTTTTCGCATTTGCAGTAATAAAGTGTGTTCAGTTTAAAATTTAAAGTGACAGTAACGGTTTTATTTTAAAACGTTTTTTGTACTTGTTATCAAGTTTATGCCTGTTTAACATGTCTGAACTACCAGATAGACTGTGTTCTGAATGTGGGGAAGCCAGAATTCCTATTCATTTAAATAAATGTGATTTATGTGACAATGACATTGATGCCCAAGATGATTCCTCAAGTGAGGGGAGTAAGCATGGTACTGCATCATTCCCTCCTTCGTCTACACGAGTCTTGCCCACTCAGGAGGCCCCTAGTACATCTAGCGCGCCAATACTCCTTACTATGCAACAATTAACGGCTGTAATGGATAATTCTGTCAAAAACATTTTAGCCAAAATGAACACTTATCAGCGTAAGCGCGACTGCTCTGTTTTAGATACTGAAGAGCATGACGACGCTGATATTAATATTTCTGAAGGGCCCCTAACTCAGTCTGATGGGGCCAGGGAGGTTTTGTCTGAGGGAGAAATTACTGATTCAGGGAACATTTCTCAACAAGCTGAACCTGATGTGATTGCATTTAAATTTAAGTTGGAACATCTCCGCATTCTGCTTAAGGAGGTATTATCCACTCTGGATGATTGTGACAAGTTGGTCATCCCAGAGAAACTATGTAAAATGGACAAGTTCCTAGAGGTGCCGGGGCTCCCAGAAGCTTTTCCTATACCCAAGCGGGTGGCGGACATTGTTAATAAAGAATGGGAAAGGCCCGGTATTCCTTTCGTCCCTCCCCCCATATTTAAAAAATTGTTTCCTATGGTCGACCCCAGAAAGGACTTATGGCAGACAGTCCCCAAGGTCGAGGGAGCGGTTTCCACTTTAAACAAACGCACCACTATACCCATAGAGGATAGTTGTGCTTTCAAAGATCCTATGGATAAAAAATTAGAAGGTTTGCTTAAAAAGATGTTTGTTCAGCAGGGTTACCTTCTACAACCAATTTCATGCATTGTCCCTGTCGCTACAGCCGCATGTTTCTGGTTCGATGAGCTGATAAAGGCGGTCGACAGTGATTCTCCTCCTTATGAGGAGATTATGGACAGAATCAATGCTCTCAAATTGGCTAATTCTTTCACCCTAGACGCCACTTTGCAATTGGCTAGGTTAGCGGCTAAGAATTCTGGGTTTGCTATTGTGGCGCGCAGGGCGCTTTGGTTGAAATCTTGGTCGGCTGATGCGTCTTCCAAGAACAAGCTACTTAACATTCCTTTCAAGGGGAAAACGCTGTTTGGCCCTGACTTGAAAGAGATTATCTCGGATATCACTGGGGGTAAGGGCCACGCCCTTCCTCAGGATCGGCCTTTCAAGGCAAAAAATAAACCTAATTTTCGTCCCTTTCGTAGAAACGGACCAGCCCAAAGTGCTACGTCCTCTAAGCAAGAGGGTAATACTTCTCAAGCCAAGCCAGCTTGGAGACCAATGCAAGGCTAGAACAAGGGAAAGCAGGCCAAGAAACCTGCCACTGCTACCAAGACAGCATGAAATGTTGGCCCCCGATCCGGGACCGGATCTGGTGGGGGGCAGACTCTCTCTCTTCGCTCAGGCTTGGGCAAGAGATGTTCTGGATCCTTGGGCGCTAGAAATAGTCTCCCAAGGTTATCTTCTGGAATTCAAGGGACTTCCCCCAAGGGGGAGGTTCCACAGGTCTCAGTTGTCTTCAGACCACATAAAAAGACAGGCATTCTTACATTGTGTAGAAGACCTGTTAAAAATGGGAGTGATTCATCCCGTTCCATTAAGAGAACAAGGGATGGGGTTCTACTCCAATCTGTTTATAGTTCCCAAAAAAGAGGGAACGTTCAGACCAATCTTAGATCTCAAGATCTTAAACAAGTTTTTCAAGGTTCCATCGTTCAAGATGGAAACCATTCGAACTATTCTTCCTTCCATCCAGGAAGGTCAATTCATGACCACGGTGGATTTAAAGGATGCGTATCTACATATTCCTATCCACAAGGAACATCATCGGTTCCTGAGGTTCGCATTCCTGGACAAACATTACCAGTTCGTGGCGCTTCCTTTCGGATTAGCCACTGCTCCAAGGATTTTCACAAAGGTACTAGGGTCCCTTCTAGCTGTGCTAAGACCAAGGGGCATTGCTGTAGTACCTTACTTGGACGACATTCTGATTCAAGCGTCGTCCCTTCCTCAAGCAAAGGCTCACACGGACATTGTCCTGGCCTTTCTCAGATCTCACGGATGGAAAGTGAACGTGGAAAAGAGTTCTCTATCTCCGTCAACAAGGGTTCCCTTCTTGGGAACAATAATAGACTCCTTAGAAATGAGGATTTTTCTGACAGAGGCCAGAAAAACAAAACTTCTAGACTCTTGTCGGATACTCCATTCCGTTCCTCTTCCTTCCATAGCTCAGTGCATGGAAGTGATCGGGTTGATGGTAGCGGCAATGGACATAGTTCCTTTTGCACGCATTCATCTAAGACCATTACAACTGTGCATGCTCAGTCAGTGGAATGGGGACTATACAGACTTGTCTCCGAAGATACAAGTAAATCAGAGGACCAGAGACTCACTCCGTTGGTGGCTGTCCCTGGACAACCTGTCACGAGGGATGACATTCCGCAGACCAGAGTGGGTCATTGTCACGACCGACGCCAGTCTGATGGGCTGGGGCGCGGTCTGGGGATCCCTGAAAGCTCAGGGTCTTTGGTCTCGGGAAGAATCTCTTCTACCGATAAATATTCTGGAACTGAGAGCGATATTCAATGCTCTCAAGGCTTGGCCTCAGCTAGCGAGGGCCAAGTTCATACGGTTTCAATCAGACAACATGACAACTGTTGCGTACATCAACCATCAGGGGGGAACAAGGAGTTCCCTGGCGATGGAAGAAGTGACCAAAATCATTCTATGGGCGGAGTCTCACTCCTGCCACCTGTCTGCTATCCACATCCCAGGAGTGGAAAATTGGGAAGCGGATTTTCTGAGTCGTCAGACATTGCATCCGGGGGAGTGGGAACTCCATCCGGAAATCTTTGCCCAAGTCACTCAGCTGTGGGGCATTCCAGACATGGATCTGATGGCCTCTCGTCAGAACTTCAAAGTTCCTTGCTACGGGTCCAGATCCAGGGATCCCAAGGCGGCTCTAGTGGATGCACTAGTAGCACCTTGGACCTTCAAACTAGCTTATGTGTTCCCGCCGTTTCCTCTCATCCCCAGGCTGGTAGCCAGGATCAATCAGGAGAGGGCGTCGGTGATCTTGATAGCTCCTGCGTGGCCACGCAGGACTTGGTACGCAGATCTGGTGAATATGTCATCGGCTCCTCCTTGGAAGCTACCTTTGAGACGAGACCTTCTTGTTCAGGGTCCGTTCGAACATCCGAATCTGGTTTCACTCCAGCTGACTGCTTGGAGATTGAACGCTTGATCTTATCGAAGCGAGGATTCTCAGATTCTGTTATCGATACTCTTGTTCAGGCCAGAAAGCCTGTAACTAGAAAGATTTACCACAAAATTTGGAAAAAATATATCTGTTGGTGTGAATCTAAAGGATTCCCTTGGGACAAGGTTAAGATTCCTAGGATTCTATCCTTCCTTCAAGAAGGATTGGAAAAAGGATTATCTGCAAGTTCCCTGAAGGGACAGATTTCTGCCTTGTCTGTGTTACTTCACAAAAAGCTGGCCGCTGTGCCAGATGTTCAAGCCTTTGTTCAGGCTCTGGTTAGAATTAAGCCTGTTTACAAACCTTTGACTCCTCCTTGGAGTCTCAATTTAGTTCTTTCAGTTCTTCAGGGGGTTCCGTTTGAACCCTTGCATTCCGTTGATATTAAGTTATTATCTTGGAAAGTTTTGTTTTTAGTTGCAATTTCTTCTGCTAGAAGAGTTTCAGAATTATCTGCTCTGCAGTGTTCTCCTCCTTATCTGGTGTTCCATGCAGATAAGGTGGTTTTACGTACTAAACCTGGTTTTCTTCCAAAAGTTGTTTCTAACAAAAACATTAACCAGGAGATTATCGTACCTTCTCTGTGTCCGAAACCAGTTTCAAAGAAGGAACGTTTGTTGCACAATTTGGATGTTGTTCGCGCTCTAAAATTCTATTTAGATGCTTCAAAGGATTTTAGACAAACATCTTCCTTGTTTGTTGTTTATTCTGGTAAAAGGAGAGGTCAAAAAGCAACTTCTACCTCTCTCTCTTTTTGGATTAAAAGCATCATCAGATTGGCTTACGAGACTGCCGGACGGCAGCCTCCCGAAAGAATCACAGCTCATTCCACTAGGGCTGTGGCTTCCACATGGGCCTTCAAGAACGAGGCTTCTGTTGATCAGATATGTAGGGCAGCGACTTGGTCTTCACTGCACACTTTTACCAAATTTTACAAGTTTGATACTTTTGCTTCTTCTGAGGCTATTTTTGGGAGAAAGGTTTTGCAAGCCGTGGTGCCTTCCATTTAGGTGACCTGATTTGCTCCCTCCCTTCATCCGTGTCCTAAAGCTTTGGTATTGGTTCCCACAAGTAAGGATGACGCCGTGGACCGGACACACCTATGTTGGAGAAAACAGAATTTATGTTTACCTGATAAATTACTTTCTCCAACGGTGTGTCCGGTCCACGGCCCGCCCTGGTTTTTTTTAATCAGGTCTGATAATTTATTTTCTTTAACTACAGTCACCACGGTACCATATGGTTTCTCCTATGCAAATATTCCTCCTTAACGTCGGTCGAATGACTGGGGTAGGCGGAGCCTGGGAGGGATCATGTGACCAGCTTTGCTGGGCTCTTTGCCATTTCCTGTTGGGGAAGAGAATATCCCACAAGTAAGGATGACGCCGTGGACCGGACACACCGTTGGAGAAAGTAATTTATCAGGTAAACATAAATTCTGTTTTTTGCATATCAGTCCTTTTTTCCCATCCACAATGGCTGTGATACTGGCAAGATACCATGGGGTGATACCATGTGAAGGATGGTTGGTAAATTAAGTGTGTGCTAAGAATTAGACACATCTACAGTAGATATAAAACGTCTACACAACCCAGTTAAAATGTCAGGTTTCTGTGATGTAAAAAAATGAGACAAAGATAAATCATTTCAGAATTTTTTCCACCTTTAATGTGACCTATAAGCTGTACAACTCAATTGCAAAACAAACTAAAATCTTTTAGGTGGAGGGAAGTAGAAATGAAAAACTAAAATAATATGGTTGCTTAAGTGTGCACACCCTTAAACTAATACTTGGCTGAAGCACCCTTTGATTTTATTACAGCACAGTCTTTTTGGGTATGAGTTTTTCAGCATGGCACATCTCGACTTGGCAAGATTTGCCCACTCTTCTTTGCAAAAATACTCCAAATCTGTCAGATTGTGAGGGCAACTCTTGTGCACAGCCCACTTAAGATCACTCCACAGCAGATTTTCAATTGGATTCAGGTCTGGGCTATGACTGGGCCATTCCAAAACTTTAATCTTCTTCTGATGAAGCCATTTCTTTGTTGATTTGGATGTATGCTTTGGGGCGTTGTCATGCTGAAAGATGAAGTTCCTCTTCATGTTCAGCTTTCTAGCAGAAGCCTGAAGGTTTTGTGGCAATATTGGCTGGTATTTGGAACTGTTCATAATTTCCTCTACCTTGACTAAGGCCCCAGTTCCAGCTGAAGAAAAACAGACCCAAAGCATGATGCTGCCATCAAAATGCTTCACTGTGGGTATGGTGTTCTTTTGGTTATATGCAGTGTTGTTTTTGCGACAAACATATCTTTTGGAATTAGGGCCAAAAAGTTTAATCTTGGTTTCATCAAACCAGAACAACTTTTGCGACATGCTTTTGGGAAACTTCAGATGTGTTTTTGCAAAATTTAGCTAGGCTTGGGTGTTTTTTTTCGTAAGAAAAGGCTTCCGTTTTTCCACTCTACCCCATAGCCCAGACATATGAAGAATACGGGCGATTGTTGTCACATGCACCACACAGCCAGTACTTGCCAGATATTCCTGCAGCTCCTTTAATGGTGCTGTAGGCCTCTTGGCAGCCTCCCAGACCAGTTTTCTTCTCGTCTTTTCATCAATTTTGGAGGAACGTCCAGTTCTTGGTAATGTCACTGTTGCACCATATTTTCTCCACTTGATGATGACTGTCTTCACTGTGTTCCATGGTATATCTAATGCCTTGGAAATTATTTTGTACCCTTCTCCTGACTGATACCTTTTAACAATGAGATCCCTCTGATGCTTTGGAAGCACTCTGTGAACCATGGCTTTTGCTGTAGGTTGCGACTAAAAAAATGTTATGAAAGACCTACTAGAAAAGTTGAACTTTATTTGGAGTTAATCAGACGCTTTTTAAATGATGGCAGGTGTGTACTGACTCATATTTAACATGATTTTGAATGTGATTGCTCATTTCTAAACACGGCTACATCCCCAGATATATGCAACCATATTATTTTATTTTTTTTATTTTTACTTCCCTCCACCTAGAAGTTTCAGTTTGTTTTTCAATCAAGTTGTACAGTTTATAGGTCACATTAAAGGTGGAAAAAGTTCTGAAATGATTTATCTTTGTCTAATTTTTTTACATCACAGAAACTTGACATTTTAACAGGGGTGTGTAGACTTTTTATATCCACTTTATGTTGAAGGTTACAGCTTAGAAAGGGCTTGGTAAAGTCTTAAAGTGTGGAGGAGGCAGCTACACATCAGCCTGTGCAGCATTTTGAAAGCAATGAAAGTTTTTCGGCTTCCAAGAGGACGGAGAATCATGTTTCCTAAGTGTACTAAAGAGAATAAGATTATTGTTAAGATGGTCCCAGACATCTACCACACTTTATCAGTACTGAAAAGAAAAAATGCAGCATTATTAATGGTTTAAATCAGTATTGCTTGCTCTGGATTCAGCTCCAATCTTCATCTATTTATGAAAGATATTAAGGCACATAAATGTGACCTACACACAAAAAGTAGCCAGGTCACAGGCTAAAGGAGAGTGATCAAGCAGACCAATCATTTTATTGTTTGAGAGTGTTATCACTAAATAAACCTGCTGGATATAAATTCTTATTCTATTTCCTAAAATTACATTCTTATTGTAACAATATCCTATGCAGTGCACATACAATAGCTGCATTTTTTATGTACCTAAAACATTTGCAAGGGGTTTTAAAGAGACCTAGTACTTATTTTTTTTATCATGTGTAAGAAATAGCAAGTTATACACATTAAAAATAGTTTTGTTGAAGTGAGTATAATGGGGCCGATTTATGAAAGTGTTAGCGGACATGATACGATGTAGGCATTTATCATTACACAAGCCGTTCTTGTGAACGGCTTGTGCAATGCCTCCCCCTGCAGATTCGCAGCTAATGGGCCGCTAGCAGGGGGTGTCAATCAGTCCGTTCGTACAGGATCGGCAGATTGATGTCCGCAGCCACAGAGGCAACGGACAAGTTATGGAGCAGCGGTCTTTAGACCACTGCTTCATAACTTCTGTTTCCGACACCTAATTTTACAGTAGTTAGTGAAGAGATTAGTTACTAAAATATATGACACACTGATTATACTATGTTGGTAAATAAAAGGAACTGTGTGCCAGAGGGATATAAAAGTGTTTAAAATGCACAGACAATTCAAATGCATGAACATGAAAAGCTGTCACTTGTTAGAAATAAACCATAAGCAGTATATTGCAAAAATGGGGCTAATCATTTTGAAATGGGTTGATGTTAATTTTAAATGTCTTTTTCTGTCCCTTGAATGCATGTACAAATATCCACACTGTTGAGACGAAACACATTACCATTAGCAAACTCATCCTACATATGCAATAACACTATTATTGAAGGAGCATTGCACTGTACAAGATTTCATAACACATTAGTAAAGCTTTGTAAACAATAGGCAGCAGATGAAATCAACCTTCCAAATAGAGCATGCAGCAGCTTTGAATACAATGAATTATTATCTGCTGCTTGCCTAAGTACCTTGTTCTGTAAAGAAACTTCAACAGTAAATGAAAAATAAAATTCATGTTTAATAATAATTATGATAATTATTATACATGTGCAGCATAAACTATCAAGATTATACATTTATGCATTTTAATTCAAGTAATAATTTACTAAAATCTTCAAAATATTTTGTATCTCACACTGCAACCTCTAGATTGCTATTTTTATGCACATTGCTGTCTGTCTGCTGCTAGTACCATTTTTATTTTACACTGTTGATTTCCTGTGCTTTAATTTCCCAGATCATGACTGACTTCTAAGCCTGAATGTTCCTATACAATAATAACTATAAATATGCTCACATCCTTAATTAAAGTCTTCCTCTCTTCGAGCCCCAATAGAAAACCATTACACGTATGCAGAGGGATAGAAATAAAATGAATGGATTCTCGCAACCTTTGACTTCCGGACTGTTATTTTTTATTTTTTTGCTTATGATATTGTGTTAAGTTATTAAACAAAACTGCAGTAGATTAAGAAGTGACTAGAGCTCTAGGAATCAATTCTGTTTCAACTGAGGTGGCATAATGGAAATCGACTTCTGTGAATGAACTCTTGTTACAAAGTTATGAGGAGCAGAGCTAATGCACTGCCATAAGTTCATCTTTATTATTGTGTTACACCTCAATCAATTGACAACATTGTTCCCCCCCCCATCCTCTCTTCCCTTTAAGCAGGCGATGGCACTTAATTGAATAAAAGTCAATGTAATTATATTAGCAGAAGTCAGCTCTGCTGCTGACAAAGGAAAAGGGACAGATTTTGTCTGTGCATTTTCACATGCCGTTTGGGCTGAGAGCAATTGAAGATTACTACACAGTCTAATTAGTTTTTATTTTTGCTGCTGTGAGTGAGAAAAGAGTAAAGGATACATCCCTTTCCCAATGCAGCAATCGCAGGCTGCTGGGTTTTCACAAGCCGTCTTCGGATAAGCATTTGTCCATCTGGGAATCTATGCGTCCTTTACACAAGTGTTAATTTATTCACTGATTCTGAGAGTTCCTTCCCCCGCTCAACTGAGACTTATTTCTGTCAGAAACAACCCAGGAAACTTTACATGCAGATGCGTAAAAGAGCAACCGCTAACTGTATTAGAATGGTCTGTAGCCAGCTATATTTTAAATGGACATAGTAACATTCTTTCTTTAGATTACGCTTAGATTGAAACTGACAATGAGACATGTTTAAAAAAAATAAAATAATAAACCAACAAGATGCAATGTGGGGAGAGATTTCATATAACAGAATAAAATCCTCTGCTCATGAGTACAAAGTCTAAATATAATGACTGTACACCGGTGAAGGGGCAATTACCTCAGTTCAATTCACTCTATAATGTTTGTACGCTGTACCCAAAAGATTATTAGGTGTCTCACCAGCAAGAATAGAGTCCGTGTAACTTACGGTTATGCCTTATAGGAAAGATTGGGTCCGTAGTTTATCCAATGGCTCCTGATATACTTTCCTGCAGAACCAGGCTGCGGTCGTGGGACAGGTGGAAAGCGGAGAGACGCTGGACTCCCAATCGACCAGGCGAGTGGGTGTGTTGCATACACGCTGGCGTCCTATGCGTAGTTCAATCAGATCCTGTGCTTTGTTGCTGGGGCGTGTTACCCGAGTGTCATCACCATGTCAACCAATGAAGATTCAGGAGGTTCCGTTGGCTCATCAACGATAGTCAAAAGAGTGAGGTAGATCCCGTAACAGACCGGGAGCTTGAAACAGGTAGAGGACTTCTTAGGCAGGGTGCCGTATCGCTCAAACAGACAATAGTAACTTCACCAAAAAGAGATTTGAGAGCGAACGGCAGGGTAAATTAAAACCATGTCTTTATTGATCCAAAAGTTAAAAGCTGATGGTACAAACAGCGAAGAAAGTTGCACACAAGCACCTGGGGTAGGCAAGCTTAAATTGGAGACCAAAATTCCGTATGGACTGAACTCCGAATTTGACCTCATTAATTATTGGGAATAAAAATATCCCATCTCTAGTGTGTAGGAACTATACCATCCTCTAGCGTATTTAGCCCATTTCCTAAGCAAATATTTTGCTCCTTCGCTCCTTTTTATGTTCATCATTTATATACATATTACTTACAGTACGAGATATTCTGTAGATAATTTGTATATCATGCAGTACACTTATCAGTTACTATATGGATTTATTCAGTTACCGACCTGGTTGCTATAGCCTAGAGAGGGCACTTATATGACTAACAAGGATTTATAGATATGTTTGGGTTAATTATATCTTAGCTCTTCCATGGACCAGATTCGTAGACATATGGCAACACTATAGATTACCCCTATATATATATATATATATATATATATATATATATATATATATATATATATATATATATGTTCCTATAATTTACAGGGGTACTATGCTGAAGATACAGTATGTATAGTGTCACATATATTTACAGTCATATGCCTTTGAATCTATGGTACCAATGACATTTATGTAGCCCTGATATTAGCATATGTATATACTGCTCATTTATTATCTATCCTGTGTACACTTACTAAGGACATGTATATACATACACATACGTATCGTGCTGTACTTTTATTACAATTTATTTATAGTCTCTATTTACATAGGGTCATTAGAATTATCCTGTTTTACTTTGTAATATGTTCTATAATATTTACACTATAATGTTTTCATTTATTGATTTACTATTTCTTTTTTCAATTATGTAATTTACATAAAATAATTTATATCATTTGTTCCATTATTGGTTTCTGGCACACCAAATGTTAATTCACCAAGGGGAGTTGTTTTAACCTTTAACCTGTGATGTTTATTAATTGTGTGTGTATATAAGCCTCACCTGGTATAGGCTACCTCATGCTATGATTACGGCCTAACAGCCGAAACGCGTAAGCTTGCCTACCCCAGGTGCTTGTGTGCAACTTTCTTCACTGTTTGTACCATCAGCTTTTAACTTTTGGATCAATAAAGACATGGTTTTAATTTACCCTGCCGTTCGCTCTCAAATCTCTTTTTGGTGAAGTAAAAAAAAAAAAATAGCTTTTTAAAATGTAAGTGATCCTGTCACATGACTTCAAACAATAAGGTTTCTAGTTCATCATTTTGGGCAAGCATCACATATACAAAAGGGATAAGCTGCCATTCATTTTTCATAAAAGTCTCCCCAGTTTAATCACTGAAGCAATAAACAAATTTAAATGACAATATATTGCCCCTAAAATGGGTTAAGTCCATGGATCCAGTGTATATTTTGATAACATTTAATATGTGTTTGATTCTATAGTAAGTAGTTATATAAGTATGAGATTCAGTGTTGTATTTAGCTTTTGTGCCACTCTATACACAGGGAACATTGCTACCTATCAAACCTCCACCTGTGAATTGCAGAGGGATGTGCTTAATATTATGTCAGTCATATTCATGTTTCAAACCTTCTAGTTTATCCTCCAGATGATAATTGCATTGTTCCTCATTACTTACACATTCTCAGAGGTATCATCTATTGCCTTTAGTCTCTGTCATGTATTCATTCACCCTGTCTGAGAAATAACTTATTTTTGTTTTGTTTTGAGGAAATAAACAGAAGACTTCAACAAATGTTTTAACGTGGAAGAATAGTTGCAGAAATTAAATTGTAATACCCAGTCAATTCATTTTCTTTTTGGCATTAATACTTTTAAGAATTCTATTCTATTTATTTTACATTACATTGCTATGTGTGTCAAGCTTTTTAGCTGACTTGTTTAAGGGCCGCTAACATTTCGGGGTACAAGATGCCCATTGTTTCTGGCTCGCTGCTTCTTAAATTCTCTGTCACCTTTTATGCGGCGGACTGAAATCATCACGATCTGATCCGATTGGGATGATTGACGCCCCCTACTAGCGGCGGATTGGCCATAATGAATCATGTCCGCTCAACATTTAATCATGTGTAAGAAATAGCACGTCATACACGTTAAAAATATTTTTGTTGCTTGAAAAAAGTGATCCCACCTGTGATAATTTTATGTCCTCATATATCTATTACAGACACATGGAGGGGCTATGCACCCTCAATACACACCCAGGGATCAATAAAGGGACAGTCTAGTCAAAATTAAACTTTAAAGATACAGATAGGGCATGCAATTGTAAACAACTTTCCAATTTACTTTTATCATCAAATGTGCTTTCTTCTTTTGGTATTCTTTGTTGAAAGCTAATCCAAGGTAGGCTCATAAACTGATTCCTAGGCCGCCTCTTATCTCAGTGCATTTTGACTGTTTTACACAGCTAGACAGTGCTAGTTCATGTGTGACATATAGATACAATTGTGCTCATTCCTGTGGAGTTATTTGTGAGTCAGCACTGATTGGCTAAAATTCAAGTCTGTCAAAAAACCTTAAATAAGAGAGCAGTATGCAGAGGCTTAGAAACAAGGTAATCACAGAGGTAAAAAGTATATTAATATAACCGTGCTGGTTATGCAAAAATGGGGAATAAAGGGATTATTTTATCTTTTTAAACAATACAAACTTTCAAGTAGATTGTCCCTTTAATATGAATACATGGGCTGGGAATGCATCATGTCATAGAACCCCACCTCAAAATGTGCTGGCCCTATAAATACAAACTTTCAAGTAGACTGCCCCTTTAATATGAATACATGGGCTGGGAATGCATCATGTCATAGAACCCCACCTCAAAATGTGCTGGCCCTATAAATCCTAACAGTTGTAATACAGGACTGATAGAATGTTATCAATGCATTGGTATAAAGTGTATTCCGTAAGTAATAATGTGCACGTGTATCAGTATAAAGGGACAGTAAACACTATGCAATACTTTCACTATTTATTTTGCCCACTTTTCATATAACTTACCTCTGAAATTTGTGGATTTTCTAATGATCAGACCTGCTGATGTTTCAAGGTTAATCCTTCCAAATATCTTTTCCTGATAACAACTGCAATACAATGCACTCTAAACATCATGACCTTGGCTAGCCTTGTTGTCTGTAGACTCAAGCCCAGGTTGGCTCCTCTAAATAAGGAAAAGACAGGTAGAATTTGGCTACTGAAAAACAATTTCAGCAAACAAGATGTTAATTAGTTTTAAAAATGTTTAGACTTGGCTAATATGTTATTTTATATCAAGACATCAGAAATGCCTTGTAATTACAAGGTGTTTACTGTCTCTTTAAATGAACATTTTATAACTGATGTTGTTAGAGCCTATCATCTGTTACAGATTATACTCATTATAGTACTGAGGTTATGCGAGTGGTTTGCATTAGTTATGCTTTTTGGCGCTGTTACTTTTGCAACGTGCAGTTCTCTGCACCATTCATTACACTGGTTAAAGCTTGTTTATGTGTTCCTGGGAGGTGTGTGCATGAGGAGAGGGCAGACATGAAGCAAGTCCAGCTGGCACAGGCATGTAGTTAGGGACCTGATGGTCTAAAGCTCTCCGCTCTGGAGATATTATCTAAGAGGTCCCCTCAGTACGGTGAGGTCCCTAAATTAAAGGGACATGTTACCCAAAAATGTTTTTTCATGATTCATATAGAGGGGCGGATTTATCAATGTCTGGCGGACATGATTTGCTGTAGCGGATCATGTCCGCCAGACATCACTGATTACCGACTGCATACGCTGTCGGCATTTAACATTGCACAAGCAGTTCTGGTGAACTGCTTGTGCAATGCCGCCCCCTGCAAATTTGCGGCCAATCGGCTGCTAGCAGGGGGTGTCAATCAACCCGATCGTATACGATTAATGTCCGACGCCTCAGAGGAGGCGTATGAGTTAAGAGGCAGTGGTCTTAAGACTGCTGCTTCTTAACTTCTGTTTCGGGTCAGTCTGAAGGCTCGCGCAGAAACAGATGCATTGGGGCCGGTGGATGGTTTGTTAAATCGGCCCCAGAATGTGCCATTTTTACAACGTTCCAATTTCCTTCTATTATCTTATTTCCTTCATTCATTGTTGAAAGGTTTACCTAGGTAGGCTCAGGAGCTGGGAACTAGCTGATGATTGGTGGCTGCACAAATATACATCTTATCATTGGCTTGCCAATGTGTTCAGCTTGCATTTCTGCTCCTTCAATAAAGGATACCCAGAGAATTAAGCACAATTGGTTAAAAAAAAGTAAATTGGAAAGTTAAACTCTTATGATCTAACTGAATTATGAAAAAAAGTTTGGGGTTTTATGTCCCTTTAAATTTAAAAGGGCAACGTTTTGTTTTGAGAGCAGTTTATGTAAATGAGAGACACCTACATTTATTTATTTACTAGCCCTAAAGCCCGTTCACACGGGCCATTTTTTGCAGTACAGCGGTCCCACACCTTGTTCTTTCCCACCCCTCTCTTTTGCTGTCTCTTTCCCCCTCTCTTTTGCTCTCACCCCCTCTCTTTTGCGCTCTCTGTCGCTCCACCTCTCTTTTGCTCTCTCTCCCCTCTCTTTTGCTCTCTTTCTCCCCCCTCTTTTGCGCTTTCTCTCTCCCCCCTCTCTTTTGCACTCTCTCTCCCCCTCTCTTTTGCTCTCTCTCCCCTCTCTTTTGCTCCCTCTGTCCCCCTCTCTTTTGATTTCTCTCCCCCCTCTCTTTTGCTCTCTCTCGCTCTCCCCCCGCTCTCTTGTGCTCTCTCTCCCCCTCTCGTTTGCGCTCTCTCTATTGCTCTCTCTCTCCCCCCTCTATTTTGCGCTCTCTCTATCCTCTCTATTGCTCTCTCTCTCTCCCCTCTATTTTGCGCTCTCTCTCCCCCCTCTCTTTTGCGCTTTCTCTCTCCCCACTCTTTTGCTCTCTCTCCCCCCTCTTTTGCTCTCTCCCCTCTCTTTTGCTCTCTCTCTCCCCTCTCTTTTGCTCTCTCTCCCCCCTCTCTTTTGCTCTCTCTCCCCCTCTCTTTTGCTCTCTCTCTCTCCCCCTCTCTATTGCACTCTCTCTCTCCCCCTCTTTTGCGCTCTCTCTCTCCCCACTCTCTTTTGCTCTCTCTTCCCCCTCTCTTTTTCTTTCTCCCCTTCTCTTTTGCTCTCTCTCTCCCCCTCTCTTTTGCTCTCTCTCTCTCTTTTCCCCCCTCTATTTTTCTCTCTCCCCCTTTCTTTTGCTCTCTCTCCCCTCTCTTTTGCTCTCTCACCTCTCTTTTGCTCTTTCCCCTCTCTTTTGCTCTCTATACCCTCTCTTTTGCTCTTTCCCATCTCTTTTGCTCTCTCCCCCCTCTCTCTTCCCCTCTCTCTCTCTTCCCCTCTCTTTTGATCTGTCTCTCTCACACGAGTGTGGCCACGCCCCCGCCACACCCAGTCCTGTCGACCACGCCCACTCCCACCCGCCCGGACAGCAGATCAGGTAGACTCTAAGGCCAGGTGTGTTTGTCTCTACTGCACATGACAGCTTCGGACAAACACACTTGGCCTTTTATATTATAGGATGTATTCAGCTTACTGTTCCCCTTTATCAGGTGCAATTTTGTCTTATGTAGCACTTAGTATTATATAACAAACCATATTTTGCTTATAATAACAGTTATTTATGCCTAAGAAAATGTCTTCTTAATGAGTGAAAGCAAACTGCAGAAGTCACAGGTTAGGTTAACAATAAAAAAATGATTAATCCGTCCATTCTAAGTAAATATTAGTTCTTTGTTTAACATACCCTAAATGTTACATTTGATTTATAAAGAAACATACAAAAGGGTGAAATTAACATTTTATAGATTATTCTTCAATATCAGCATTTACATTTCACTATCTGATGGTAGCGCATATATCAATAGTTATATTTATTGTATAATTCAAATATCAAATAACAGACATTATATATATATATATATATATATACACAGATTTGTAAATGCTTGTATGCGATGTGATATTACATTTTGCATGGGCTTGTTGCATGACGCGTTATTTTTGCATGTTAACTTAGAAGTATGAAATGGTTGTTTGTTACTGACTGTTTAGTTTATCGTTGTCATATGTGCTGATAAATTGAGGTCATTTCATCTAATCATCTAGCCACATATTGGAAGGTGCAAGTACAAAAAATGATAGTAGTTTCATATAACATTGTGTATAAATGTATAACAAATGAACCATATAGACATTATAGCCATTTCAGCAAATTCATAGCCTGTATTAGTGTTCCAGTTCAGAGGAATATTATAAAAACAAAAAAGCGTATGAAATTGAGTATAACCTTAAGACTGGTTGAAATTATTTAGCGACCATATTCTACCTAATTAAGTAGAAGGATTTTTTTTTACTTTTAGCACAGAATTAAAGGGACAGTAAAGTCAAAATTAAATCTTCATAGATAGAGCATGCAATTTTAAACAACTTTTCAGTACACTTCTATTATGCAATTTGTTTTGTTCTCTTGGTATGGATTGCTGTTCTCTAGGAAGCAGCAATGCACTACTGGGAGCTAGTTGTTGATTGGTGGTTGTATATATATGCCTCTTGTCATTGGTTCACCTGATGTGTTCATCTAGTTCCCAGTAGTGCATTGCTGCTCATTCAACAAAAGACATCAAGTGAATGAAGCAAATTTGATAATAGAAATAAATTGGATAGTTTTTTTATTTTAAATACTATGCTCTATCTGAATCATGTCCCTTTAGATTTTTGCATGCATGGAATAAATATACAATAGAGTAATGTTAATATAGACTTTGGTCAAATTTAAGGTAGTCACCACTATTTAATATGTATAAATGTAATGTTTTCATAGCTTTAATTTTTTTTATTTCCATTTTCAGACACAGTGCCAACATTAACCTCCACCGCAAACTATTGACCAAAGAACTGGATGAGATGGGGCTGGACTCCTCTCAGCCCAACCTCCGTGATGAGCTTTTGGCAAAGATCTATGGCGGTCAGCATGCATTAGGGTTTGATGGCAGAGAAGAAACAGCCTCACCAGCTGGTACAGAAGATTCCCATATCAACGGTTATGGTCGGAGCATCGCAGAAGACTACATGGTCCTAGACTTGAGCACGACCTCCAGCATCCAGTCCAGCAGCAGCATCCATTCCTCCAGGGAGTCTGATGCGGGCAGTGATGAGGGCATTCTTCTGGATGACATTGAAGGAGTCAGTGACAGTGAGGAATCCTCTCATAAAGCAGAAGCCCCTGCTTCCATCCCAGGTTTGGGAAGTGATATAATGGAATCTTCCTTGTATAACAGCTTTGCCATGACTAATGGTGGAATAATGTGCAACATTTGCCACAAAATGTACAGCAACAAGGGGACCCTAAGGGTTCATTACAAGACAGTGCACTTGAGGGAAATGCATAAGTGTAAAGTCCACGGGTGCAACATGATGTTCTCCTCTGTACGCAGCCGAAATCGGCACAGTCAAAACCCCAACCTTCATAAAAACATTTCTTTCACTTCTGGGGAATAGCTTCCAAACGAACACTGCAAACTTAACTTCTCGCAGATTATGGACCTGAACTGCTTCATATTTATATATACATACATATGTAAAATATATATGTATGTTATATATATCTAAATATATATATATATATAAATATAATTATATATATTCTTTTTTAACTAAAAGAAAAAAAATACAAACACTAGGTGCTTTTTTATTTTCATTAAAAGGGTGAATTGCCCTCAAGAGGACTAAAGGAAAAAAAATAAACAAACACAACAGACTTGCAATCACAATCCCATTTTTTTTGTTACGGAATGAAGTTCTTTGTTTTCTCCAAATATGGTGTCTTAATATACCAGTGATTGTTGCCTGCAAAAGAAAAATACAAATCAAAAAAATTGAACAAATTTTAAAGAAAAAAAAACGAAAAAAAAACAAACAAACACACCTTTCTTCAAATTGTCTTTGTGTATTTTAGGGGAAGACGAGACTAAGCATGGCAGACTCACCTGTATATATGGATCGCCCCATGGGGTGGACAGTGTTAAAACAGATGTATTGATGGTTGTGGACTTTAATTATTTTTTTTTTGCAGTTAAACCCAATTTTATGCAGGATGATAAGTTGCTGTCTAGCTCTGCTCATTTGTTTTAGCTTGAATGCACATTTTGCAACACAGAAACACAACCAAGTTTGAACTACCTGCTAGTGTTCTAGTTAACCCTGTGCTTTACGGCACTAACATTAAACTGATATTTCCTTTGTCTTTTTTTTTGTACTATCTGCATAAAAGCAGTCATGCACTTTTATTCCCCTACACTACAAGGGATGTGTAAAGATATCCTTTTTTTTTTTTTTAACTCTTCAGTGCACAAAAAATCTTCCTTCAGGCATAGCTATGTTTTATCTAAAGGTACTGAAGTGGCAATTTTATGCCGTCCTATTGAGATGTTTAGCAAACGAGTGCTGATCAGCTAAAGGCCATAGCTGCCAAATCAAAAGTATTAATAAATGTGTTTTTCAAAATGTAAAAAATAATGTAAACTGCCAACTTTGCACATATCACTAATTTTCATGAAACATTCACTTAAGCTGGAAGCCATATAATGTGTATTTCCTCTAAAAATGTTATATAAAAATAGACTTTTCTTCTGAACACTGAGGATCTTTACATTATTATTGCATAACTATAAAGTGGGAACAAAACTATAATTCCATTTTACTTTTTTTGTGGCTGCTCATTCCTAGATCACATTCAAATGGTAAAATTAACAATAGCAACAGTAGTGGCAACACACATTTTAAATTAAATCAATGAAGATTTTTTTGTTAAGCTTATTACTGTAATGTGATTCACCCTATGTCTTAGATGCCACACTACAAAATCTACAGTACCAGTTTTGCATTTTTTTTTAAAGAATGTGTTTATATCTTATATTGAAAGTCTTAAATTTGCTTTACTTTTTTATATGGTACAGCATAAAGAGATATTTCAGACTCATAAAGGGACATGAAACCCCAATTTTATGTCATGATTCAGATAGAGCTTGTGATTTTAAACAACTTTCTAATTTAATTCTTTTGCTGCTGATTGGTGGTTGCACTTATATATGCCTCGTTTTATTGGCTCACCCAGTGCGTTAAATAGCTCCCAGCAGTGCATTGCTGCTTTTTCAACAAAGGATACCAAGATAATGATGCAAATGAGATAATATAAGTAAAATGGAGAGTTGTTTAAAATTGTAATCTCTGTCTTGATAATGAAAGAAATATTTTGGGTTTCATATCCCTTTAACTGTGTTTTTCGTTCAAATTTCCAATTTAAGTAAGTTATAGAAATTTAAATTATTAAGCCTTTGTTTAAAGGAGATATCTAAGCTTCTTTTAGTGTGGGCAGCATTGTTTTTGTTTTTACACCATGGTGAAGACAAAATATTTCTGCTTAATTAAAACAAAGAGATTATGGGCTCCATTTATCAACTGCCGGGTGGACGAGGTGCACTATCATTTGTCTGCCTGGCGTCACAGCGAGCAGGCAGCATCCCCAGCCAGCGTTTAACATTGCACAAGCCACTGCTTGTGCAATCATGCTCCCTGCTTGCTTGCTGCCAATCGCGCACGAGCAGGGGCTGTCAATCATCTTGATTGGATCTGATTGGGATGACTGAAATCTGCCACACAATAAATTATTACAACTCACTAGTTTAGATAAACAGATGTTCCTGGGGTAAATAGAATACTTTTTGTTTTTAAGCTTATGAAGGTGTTTTATTATCCACCTACAGAGATGTTGGAACTGCCCTGTAAGTAACTGATACATTCTCTTTGTTTTAAAATCAGTTTAGCATTAGCATAACCTTTTCAAGCAGTTTTTTTTAACATGTCTAAATACATGTTGCATTTGAGTTAAATGTCCCTTTAAATAGTTCTTTTAAAGTGGAATGCCTTAGCCTACAACAGAAAAGTGTGCTGCTTGGATTTTATC
The DNA here is from genome assembly GCF_027579735.1 of Bombina bombina. Classification (NCBI taxonomy): domain Eukaryota; kingdom Metazoa; phylum Chordata; class Amphibia; order Anura; family Bombinatoridae; genus Bombina; species Bombina bombina. Next base: position 672,804,232 of record NC_069500.1, on the reverse strand, counting down.
TGTGACTATGGGGCATATTTCTTAAGCTCCATATGGAGCTTGATGCCCCGTGTTTTCGGCTAGCATTCAGGCTTGCCGGAAACAGAAGTTATGAAGCAGCGGTCTAAAGACCGCTGCTCCATAACCTGTCCGCCTGCTCTGAGGCGGTGGACAGAAATCAACCTGATCGAATAGGATCGGGTTGATTGACACCCCCTGCTAGCGGCCAATTGGCCGCGAATCTGCAGGGGGCAGTATTGCACAAGCAGTTCACAAGAACTGCTGGTGGAATGATAAATGCCGAGAGCGTATGCTGTCAGCATTTATCGATGTGCAGCGGCCATTATCCGCTATATCGGATCATGTCCGCTCGCAGCATAATAAATAGGCCCCTATGTGTAGATAAGGCATACAAATATGTGCATAGTATGTCTTTAAAAATATTAATATTACATCCCAAATTTACAATCAAGTACTATATTTCTGTTAAGTGTTATAGATAGCCTCCCCTAGGTATAGCCATCATATGGACCCCTTGGCATCTCAACTGAAAAGGTAAACATATAAAACCATTTGAGATTGTCCTAATCTTATTTGTTTTATTTAAGACTCACACGTCCTCGCAAAAGAGGACAACAGCAGACACACTTAAAAATAATAAACACATGCATTACCTCAGATTGGAAACATGCATGCTGCTGTAAAAAAATGAGAAAGAAAGAAAAATATTTGTTGTATTCCAGAATTTTTGTTTTGTTTTTGTTTGTTTTTTTTACCAGGGAACTACACTTAGAAAATTACAAAAAAGCACTTTTTTTTTTTTTTTTTTTTAAACCATTTTGTTTCCGGTGTTTACGCATTTCGCCTGAGCTGGTAAGCCACACAGACAGCTTACATTACCACAAAGTGTACTAGCATAATCATATTTACATAAGCTCAGCACCCTGTCAATTTTTTCAATCTCTATCTGCATTGTAACCTCTGTCTTTCTAGTTTCCAATACCTCTTACAAAAGTATATAAACTCACAGAAATTCTAGTTATATTGTTTTGTAACAAAAAAACACAGGTCTTACAATACATTTTCTTAAGTTCCAGCATCAGTTGGTTATAATTAATCCTCATTTTTTTTTAATATATATATATATTTGCAGTAAATGTCTCATGTTTGCCAAAGGAATTTTTTTATATATGCGTCTATTTTTGTTCTTGTTTGATTTATTGTACATGACACTCGTTATGGATTCCAATCATATGCATTGCTAGCAGACAAGACAGTATTTACATTCACTCTGATTGCTGAATCTTTACTTTGTTAACAAAGAACTGTTCCAAAATGCCCAAAAGGAATGATCGTTAATGTTTTTGTTTCCTGGGTCTACGGTGATTAAAGACTGAAAATACTTGCGAAACCAGTAAAATACTTGTTTTTTTCTTTTTAATTTAAAGTTACATATGTCCAACACTAATGTTTACTGAGAAAAGCTGAGGAATTTTTTGATGACCATTTTTTTGGGAAATGTCACTGAGTTTTAAGTACTACTCTCGGTTAAATTGAAAATGCATTCAGCTTTGTTTTTATACTGTTCATGTATACTGTATGTGTTTGTTAAAATTGCAACCGGAATAAGTAAAGTGTACTCTTCTTACTGAGGCTGTGTATGTGTGTTAGTAGCAACATTCCGTTAAACAACTCCTGTTCTCACCGCTGAAAGCTGATGCAAGTGTGTTTCACGTTTGAGAGCCTTTAACGGGAGTTCTCAAAGACACAATTTTCACTGTATGATACAACACGTTTTATTAATAAAAGGAAAAAAATTGTGACTTCAAAAGTTTCACTTTCCTTCACACATTTGTCTGTTGACATTTATTAGCAAATTATACGGTACATTTTGCCCCCAAAACATTTAAGTTTATAATTTTAGTGAATACCTTAAGTAGCATCTGTTAAAATATTATTAAAGGAACACTGAACCCAAATGTTTTCTATTGTGATTCAGATAGAGCATGCAATTTTAAGCAACTTTCTAATTTTCTCCTATTATCAGTTTTTCTTCGTTCTCTTGCTATCTTTATTTGCATCTAAGTTATTTTTTTGGTTCAGCACTTGTTTATTGGTCGGTTAAATCAATCCACCAATCAGCAGGAAGAACCCAGGTTGTTCACCAAAAATGGGCCGGCATCTAAACTTACATTCTTGCTTTTCAAATAAAGATACCAAGAGAATGAAGAAAATTTGATAATAGGAGTAAATTAGAAAGTTGCTTAAAATTGCATGCTCTATCTGAATCCTGAAAAAAAAAATTGGGTTCAGTGTCCCTTTAAAGCTGCAAAAAAAAAAAAGTTTAAGAAAAAGCAAAACTTTTCTGAGAAATAGCAACATCTTCCAAAGGAAAAATAATTTTATTTCATTTTAATGTTACAGATATTATGCATTAGATTTGGTCACTCTGCTTTATACCACTCCAGCTGACTCTTGGAATTTTACATATTGATGTGGGGTATCGTAAACAACTGCTTGGCCAAGGAAACCCATTTCATGAAGCTCCTGATGCATAGTTTTTGTGCTGATGTTGCCTCCAGAGGCTGTTTGGAGCTCTGTAGTGAGCAATGCAACAGATGACATGGGAATTACTTATACTCTATGCACTTCAGCACTCGGTGGACCTGCTGGGCTTTTGTGGCTTCTAGATGCTTCCACTTCATAATAATTGCACTTGCATTTGACCAGGACAGATCAACTATAGGAGAAATTTCACAAACTTACTTGTGGTAACAGTGGAATCCTATGATAGTGCTATATTTAAAGTCACTGAACTCTTCACTATGACCCATTGCACCGCCACAGTTTGTCTACGGAGATTTCACGGTTTTGTGCTGTTAGCAATGGGTGTCTGAAACACCTGAACTCAATAGTTAGTAAGGGTATCCATATACTGTTGGCCATATAGTGTGTGTGTATATATATATATATATATATATATATATTCAAAGAACAGTCAGGGTGGATTTGCACTCACATCTAAAAAGAAACAGCAACTGCCAGGGTATCTGGAAAATTAAATTGTATATAGTATAATAAAGATCTGGACTTGTGTCAATTGTGAAGAAGGGGCATTGTTGCTCCGAAACGTCTCTATTATAAATATCACAATTGACACAAGTCCAGTGAGTGTGGATCTTTACTAAATTGATTTTATATATATATATATATATATATATATATATATATATACATACACATACCTACATGTATATATTTAACAGCAGACCATTTACATTGGTACCAGATACGTTCCTTATCCAACTTTAAAAAGCTTGGACATTCTGAAATTAAACTCCCCAATGAAATAAAATATTGTATTATTAATTATATTATTACATTATCTGAATTGGGGCAATTTCAGAATTTCCATGCTTTTTAACATTTTATTTTATTTGTGCACACTTGATGTGTGTGTAGTGTGTAAGCAGTGTGTGTAGTGTGTAACATGTATGTGTAGGATGACTTTAACACACATGTATACATATATGTTCTACAGGTGCAAGGACACCACAAGAGGTTCTCTCTGTCTTCTCCCCTCATACAAAATACAATTTGCATGCCAAATATACATATTGGTGCAGTATTTACTGTAGACTTGGCTAATAATTTTCAATGTTAAGAGATAGAGAAAAGTACCTTTTTTTCCGCATTTAATAATTATAAAAATAATTGATTTACTAGAAATTTTCAATATTTCCGGTCAACAAGAGCCCAATGATCTAAACCTCTCCACTCAGGCGAGATGATCTTAGACATCTCATCAGTGCAGCGAGGTCCTTGAAAATGTTTTACAAATGTATTTTTTTTAGCTTGAAAGATGTTTATCTTCCTATGCAGGGCTCTGGATGTGAAGGAGAGACACCTACATTACAATTCAAGGGCTAAAAAAAATCCCAAAGATTTGCTTGATTTCTCTAGGCCTACAAGTTTTTCATTATCCGCCTCTAAGAGAGTCCAGTGTCAAAGAAATGTGTCCACAAAATCCAAATGTAACATTCCAGTTAAGTTAAAGTACTACTTTGTAGGTATATGGTATGTGTGTGTGTTTATATATACTGTATATATATATATATATTATATATATATATATATATATATATATATATATATATATATATATATATACATACATACAATAACAAGGACATGTTTTTCATTAACTGACTATGGCCCATCAACTGTATTCTATTTCCACATACAACCTTGGACGCTCTGAGCTCATTTGATCCATAGCTTCTTTTTCAATAACGCCAATACCCTTGTGTTTATTCCTAGCAGTTCTCAAATTATTTTACAGTAATAGCTACCACAAACTCTCAAGGGAGGCAGTTACATTTTTTATCGAGTATGCGTCTGCCTCGCACATATAAGAAAGACCACCATAAAATCCCACTTTAGTTTTTGGTATTAATGCTACATTTTAGGACTTAAAAATTCATAATACATGTAAAATATCTATGTTAATTAGACAGACTATTCACACAACATATGTGTTCATATAATGGCATCATTTTGTGTTTTCAGCATGGACATTAATAAAATGATATATTCTATTAGTAATAACTTCTGTAAGAATCCTCTAGTTATGGAACGCTGATTTTATTAAATAGACACTATCATGGACTCAATATTACCTTGAAAGCATGTAAGTATGCTGCATATAGATTTCTGCTGCAGTGGATTAAAGAAAAATGCTATCGCTGCCCTGCTTGCAAAAAGTACTTACAGAAAATACATTTTTTCCAATGGTTGTGCTGCAGAGATTTATATAGATTTTTTTCCCAGTAAAAATAAAGTAGTTTTGAGGATGTCACCAGTTTCCTGTTACATGTCTGAAACAAATAACATGATATTCTCTATTATATTTTGTCTTCAGTACACATTAAAGGGACAGTCTACTACAGAATTTTTATTGTTTACAAATATAGATAATCCCTTTATTACCAATTGTTTTGCATAACCAACACAGTTATATTAATATATTTTTTACCTCTGTGATTACCTTGTATCTAAGCCTCTGCAGACTGCCCTCTTATTTCAGTTCTTTTGACAGACTTGCATTTTAGCCAATCAGTGTTGGCTAAATGTTATCAATATAACAGACATGAACAATCTCTGTTCAGCTGTGAAAAACTGTCAAAATGCACTGGTATTAGAGGTGTCCTTCAAGGACTTAGAAATTAGCATATGAGCCTACTTAGGTTTAGCTTTCAAAAAAGAATTCAAAGAGAACAAAGCAAATTTTATGATAAAAGTAAATTGGAAAGTTGTTTAAAATTCCATGCCCTATTTCAATCATGAAAGATGAATTTTGACTAGACTGTCCCGTTAATTACTTTCAAGGATTTATTTATGTAATATGCTTTCTTAATGTGCTAGACCCTCACATCTCAACATATATACAGTAAAAAATACATACATATTATCCATCATTACTGGCTGAGACAAACGCAATCAGGCATGATAACAAAATTAAAATATGTTTCTCTTGTTAAGTGTATTCAGTCCACGGGTCATTCATTACTTATGGGATATATTCCCTTCCCAACAAGAAGTTGCAAGAGGATCACCCAAGCAGAGCTGCTATATAGCTCCTCCCCTCACATGTCATACCCAGTCATTCTCTTGCAACTGACATAGTAGGAAGGTGTGAGAGGAGTGTGGACTGTTTATACTTAATTATTTCTTCAATCAAAAGTTTGTTATTTTAAATGGCACCGGAGTGTGCTGTTTTTTTCTCTCAGGCAGTATTTAGAAGAAGAATCTGCCTGCGTTTTCTATGATCTTAGCAGAAGTAACTAAGATCCACTGGCTGTTCTCGCACATTCTGAGGAAGTGGGGTAACTTCAGAAAGGGAATAGCATGCGGGGTCCCCTGCAGATGAGGTATGTGCAGTAGAATATTTTTCTAAGGAATGGAATTGACTAAGAAAATACTGCTGATACCGATGTAATGTAAGTACAGCCTTAAATGCAGTAGCGACTAGTATCAGGCTGATGAATGTATGTACAATAAGTAATTTTCTAAGGAATGGAATTTGACTAAGAAAATACTGTTAATACTGAAGTAATGTATGAGCCTTAACTGCAGTAGAAGCGACTGGTAGCAGGCTTATTAATAACACTACCTAACTTTTAAAGTGCATGTTTAAAACGTTTACTGGCATGTTATTCGTTTTTTGTGAGGTACTTTGGTGATAAATCTTTTGGGGCATGATTTTCCACATGGCTGTCGTTTATTTCTACATAGAAACGATTAACTGAGGTTTCCCACTGTTGTAATATGAGTGGGAGGGGCCTATTTTAGCGCTTTTTTGCGCAGTAAAAATTCAGTTACAGTCTTCCTGCTTCTTCCTCCTTGATCCAGGACGTCTCTAGAGAGCTCAGGGGTCTTCAAAATTAATTTTTAGGGAGGTAATCAGTCACAGCAGACCTGTGACAGTGTGTTTGACTGTGATAAAAACGTTAATTGTTAAATTGATTATCCGTTTTTGGGTATTAAGGGGTTAATCATCCATTTGCTAGTGGGTGCAATGCTTTGCTAACTTAATACATTTACTGTGAAAATTTGGTTGCTATAACTGATTTGGTTCATTGTTATTTCAACTGTGACGATTTTTTGTGCTTCTTAAGGGCGCAGTAGCGTTTTTTATATTGCTTGTAAACTTATTTGAAAGGATTTTCCAAGCTTGCTAGTCTCATTGCTAGTCTGTTTAAACATGTCTGACACAGATGAATCTGTTTGTTCACTATGTTTGAAGGCCAATGTGGAGCCCCACAGAAATATGTGTACTAAATGTATTGATGTCACTTTGAATAAAAGTCAATTTATATCTGTAAATAAATTATCACCAGACAACGAGGGGGAAGTTATGCCGACTAACTCTCCTCATGTGTCAGTACCTTCGCCTCCCGCTCAGGAGGCGCGTGATATTGTGGCGCCAAGTACATCAGAGAGGCCCATACAAATCACTTTGCAAGACATGGCTGCTGTTATGACAGAGGTATTATCTAAATTGCCTGAATTAAGAGGCAAGCGCGATAGCTCTGGGTTAAGAACAGAGCGCGCTGATGATGTGAGAGCCATGTCTGATACTGCGTCACAATTTGCAGAACATGAGGACGGAGAGCTTCATTCTGTGGGTGACGGATCTGATCCAGGGAGACCGGATTCAGAGATTTCTAATTTTAAATTTAAGCTTGAGAACCTCCGTGTATTGCTAGGGGAGGTATTAGCGGCTCTGAATGATTGTAACACGGTTGCAATTCCAGAGAAAATATGTAGGTTGGATAGATACTTTGCGGTACCGGTGTGTACTGACGTTTTTCCTATACCTAAAAGGCTTACAGAAATTATTAGCAAGGAGTGGGATAGACCCGGTGTGCCCTTTTCCCCTCCTCCGATATTTAGAAAAATGTTTCCAATAGACGCCACCACACGAAACTTATGGCAGACGGTCCCTAAGGTGGAGGGAGCAGTTTCTACTTTAGCTAAAAGTACCACTATCCCGGTGGAGGATAGTTGTGCTTTTTCGGATCCAATGGATAAAAAATTTGAAGGTTACCTTAAGAAAATTTTTGTTCAACAAGGTTTTATCTTACAGCCCCTTGCATGCATTGCGCCTGTCACTGCTGCTGCGGCATTCTGGTTTGAGTCTCTGGAAGAGGCCATTCGCACAGCTCCATTGGATGAGATTATGGCCAAGCTTAAAGCACTTAAGCTAGCTAATGCATTTGTTTCTGATGCCGTTGTACATTTAACCAAACTAACGGCTAAGAACTCCGGATTCGCCATCCAGGCGCGCAGAGCGCTATGGCTTAAATCCTGGTCAGCTGACGTGACTTCTAAATCTAAATTGCTTAATATTCCTTTCAAAGGGCAGACCTTATTCGGGCCCGGCTTGAAAGAAATTATTGCTGACATTACTGGAGGTAAGGGTCATACTCTTCCTCAGGACAGGGCCAAATCAAAGGCCAAACAGTCTAATTTTCGTGCCTTTCGTAACTTCAAGGCAGGAGCAGCATCAACTTCCTCCGCTCCAAAACAGGAAGGAACTGTTGCTCGTTACAGACAGGGCTGGAAAGCTAACCAGCCCTGGAACTAGGGCAAGCAGGCCAGAAAGCCTACTTCTGCCCCTAAGACAGCATGAAGAGAGGGCCCCCTATCCGGAAACGGATCTAGTGGGGGGCAGACTATCTCTCTTCGCCCAGGCTTGGGCAAGAGATGTCCAGGATCCCTGGGCGTTGGAGATCATATCTCAGGGATATCTTCTGGACTTCAAAGCTTCTCCTCCACAAGGGAGATTTCATCTTTCAAGGTTATCAGCAAACCAAATAAAGAAAGAGGCATTTCTATGCTGTGTACAAGACCTCTTAGTAATGGGGGTGATCCACCCAGTTCCGCGGACGGAACAAGGGCAAGGGTTTTACTCAAATCTGTGGTTCCCAAGAAAGAGGGAACCTTCAGACCAATCTTGGACCTAAAAATCTTAAACAAATTCCTAAGAGTTCCATCATTCAAAATGGAAACTATTCGAACCATCCTACCCATGATCCAAGAGGGTCAATACATGACCACAGTAGACTTAAAGGATGCCTACCTTCATATACCGATTCACAAAGATCATTATCGGTACCTAAGATTTGCCTTTCTAAACAGGCATTACCAGTTTGTAGCTCTTCCCTTCGGGTTAGCTACGGCCCCGAGAATTTTTACAAAGGTTCTGGGCTCACTCCTAGCGGTGCTAAGACCGCGAGGCATAGCGGTGGCTCCGTACCTAGACGACATTCTGATACAAGCGTCAAGTTTTCAAATTGCCAAGTCTCATACAGAGATAGTTCTGGCATTTCTGAGGTCGCATGGGTGGAAGGTGAACGTGGAAAAGAGTTCTCTATCACCACTCACAAGAGTCTCCTTCCTAGGGAGTCTGATAGATTCTGTAGAAATGAAAATTTACCTGACGGAGGCCAGGTTATCAAAACTTTTAAATGCTTGCTGTGTCCTTCATTCCATTCCACGTCCGTCAGTAGCTCAGTGCATGGAAGTAATTGGCTTAATGGTAGCGGCAATGGACATAGTACCATTTGCGCGCCTGCATCTCAGACCTCTGCAATTATGCATGCTAAGTCAGTGGAATGGGGATTACTCAGATTTGTCCCCTCTACTAAATCTGGATCAAGAGACCAGAGATTCTCTTCTCTGGTGGCTTTCTCGGGTCCATCTGTCCAAGGGGATGACCTTTCGCAGGCCAGATTGGACAATTGTAACAACAGATGCCAGCCTTCTAGGTTGGGGCGCAGTCTGGAACTCCCTGAAGGCTTAGGGATTATGGACTCATGAGGAGAAACTCCTCCCAATAAATATTCTGGAGTTGAGAGCAATATTCAATGCTCTTCTAGCTTGGCCTCAGTTAGCAACACTGAGGTTCATCAGATTTCAGTCGGACAACATCACGACTGTGGCTTACATCAACCATCAAGGGGGAACCAGGAGTTCCCTAGCGATGTTGGAAGTCTCAAAGATAATTCACTGGGCAGAGTCTCACTCTTGCCACCTGTCAGCGATCTACATCCCAGGCGTGGAGAACTGGGAGGCGGATTTTCTAAGTCGCCAGACTTTTCATCCGGGGGAGTGGGAACTTCATCCGGAGGTCTTCGCTCAACTGATTCATCATTGGGGCAAACCAGATCTGGATCTCATGGCGTCTCGCCAGAACGCCAAGCTTCCTTGTTACGGATCCAGGTCCAGGGACCCGGGAGTGGCGCTGATAGATGCTCTGACAGCCCCTTGGGTCTTCAACATCGCTTATGTGTTTCCACCATTTCCGATGCTACCTCGACTGATTGCCAAGATCAAACAGGAGAGAGCATCAGTGATTCTGATAGCGCCTGCGTGGCCACGCAGGACCTGGTATGTAGACCTAGTGGACATGTCGTCCTGTCCACCATGGTCTCTACCTCTGAGGCAGGACCTTCTAATACAAGGTCCTTTCAAACATCCAAATCTAATTTCTCTGAGGCTGACTGCATGGAGATTGAACGCTTGATCCTATCAAAGCGTGGCTTCTCGGAGTCAGTTATTGATATCTTAATACAGGCACGGAAGCCTGTTACCAGAAAAATTTACCATAAGATATGGCGTAAATATTTATATTGGTGCGAATCCAAGGGTTACTCATGGAGTAAGGTTAGGATTCCTAGGATATTGTCCTTTCTACAAGAGGGTTTAGAAAAGGGCTTATCTGCTAGTTCGTTAAAGGGACATATTTCTGCTCTGTCTATTCTCTTACACAAACGTCTGGCAGAAGTTCCAGACGTCCAGGCTTTTTGTCAGGCTTTGGCTAGGATTAAGCCTGTGTTTAAGACTGTTGCTCCTCCGTGGAGCTTAAACATGGTTCTTAAAGTTCTTCAAGGGGTTCCATTTGAACCCCTTCATTCCATTGATATTAAGCTTTTATCTTGGAAAGTTCTGTTTTTGATGGCTATTTCCTCGGCTCGAAGAGTCTCTGAGTTATCTGCCTTACATTGTGATTCTCCTTATCTGATTTTCCATTCAGACAAGGTAGTTCTGCGTACTAAACCTGGGTTTTTACCTAAGGTAGTTTCTAGCAGGAATATCAATCAGGAGATTGTTGTTCCATCATTATGTCCTAATCCTTCTTCAAAGAAGGAACGACTTTTGCATAATCTGGACGTAGTCCGTGCCCTGAAGTTCTATTTACAGGCAACTAAAGATTTTCGTCAAACTTCTTCCCTGTTTGTCGTGTACTCTGGTCAGAGGAGAGGTCAAAAAGCTTCGGCAACCTCTCTCTCCTTTTGGCTTTGTAGCATAATACGTTTAGCCTATGAGACTGCTGGACAGCAGCCCCCTGAAAGAATTACAGCTCATTCCACTAGAGCTTTGGCTTCCACCTGGGCCTTTAAGAATGAGGCCTCTGTTGAACAGATTTGCAAGGCTGCAACTTGGTCTTCGCTTCACACTTTTTCAAAATTTTACAAATTTGACACTTTTGCTTCTTCGGAGGCTGTTTTTGGGAGAAAGGTTCTACAGGCAGTGGTTCCTTCCGTTTAAGTTCCTGCCTTGTCCCTCCCATCATCCGTGTACTTTGGCTTTGGTATTGGTATCCCATAAGTAATGGATGACCCGTGGACTGAATACACTTAACAAGAGAAAACATAATTTATGCTTACCTGATAAATTTATTTCTCTTGTAGTGTATTCAGTCCACGTCCCGCCCTGTCTTTTTAAGGCAGATCTAAATTTTAATTAAAACTCCAGTCACCACTGCACCCTATGGTTTCTCCTTTCTTGTCTTGTTTCGGTCGAATGACTGGATATGACATGTGAGGGGAGGAGCTATATAGCAGCTCTGCTTGGGTGATCCTCTTGCAACTTCCTGTTGGGAAGGGAATATATCCCATAAGTAATGGATGACCCGTGGACTGAATACACTACAAGAGAAATAAATTTATCAGGTAAGCATAAATTATGTTTTTTACAGCCAAAGACGCCTACTTATCAAGCCGTCAACTGTGTTGCATTCGACGGCACCAATACGCTCGCCTAACATCGCGGCCGCGGACCTGAATACGCTCTCCTTATTTATCAAAAAAGCTGTCAAAAAGCCGCGCACCAAGTACGGGGCGATGAGCAGCAGACTGTTGTTAACTAACAGTCATCGATCTCGCTGCTATTCAGCTTTTTCACAGCTTTATTTATATCCTGTCACTAAGCACCGCCACTATACTAAAATGTTTAACCCCTATCCTGCCGCTCCCCGACCCCGTCGCAACTAAATAAAGTTATTAACCCCTATCCCGCTGCTCCCGGAGCCCACCGCAACTCTAATAAAGTTATTAACCCCTTTTCCGCCGCTCCCCGACACTGCCGCAACTAACTAAATGTATTAACCCCTAAACCCCTGGCTTCCCACATCACTACCACTTACTAAACCTATTAACCCCTAAACCGCAAGCCCCCCACATCACCATAAACTAAATTAACCTATTAACCCCTAAACCTAACAACCCGCTAACTGTACATTAAAATTACATCATCCCTATCTTATAATAAATTTAAACTTACCTTTCGATTTAAATTAAACTATATTAAGCTATTAATTAATCTACCCTAACTGTTATACTGAAATTACATTAAACTATATTAAACTAGCAACTTATCCTAACTATTATACTAAAATTACATTAAACTGCAAATTAAATTAACTATATTATTTATTTAAAAACCTAACCCTACTCAAGTTATTTAAATCTACAATTAAAAATTACAAAGTTACAAAAAACTAACAACTAAGTTACACAAAATAAAAAACACTGTTACAAAAAAAATAAACACTAAATTACACAAAATAAAAAATGAATGATCAAATATTTAAACTAATTACACCTAATCTAAGAGCCCTATGAAAATAAAAAGCCCCCCCCCCAAAATAAAAATAACCCTAGCCTACAATAAACTACCAATGGCCCTTAAAAGGGCCTTTTGCAGGGCATTGCCCCAAAGAAATCAGCTCTTTTACCTGTAAAGAAAACTACAAACAACCCCCAACAGTAAAACCCACCACCCACACAACCCCCCCCAAAAAAAAAACCTATCTAAAAAAACCTAAGTTTCCCATTGCCCTGAAAAGGGCATTTGGATGGGCATTGCCCTTAAAAGAACATTTAGCTCTTTTTCTGCCCAAAGTCCCTAATCTAAAATTAAAACCTACCCAATAAACCCTTAAAAAACCCTAACACTAACCCCCAAAGATCTACTTACAGTTTTTGAAGACCCGACATCAATCCTCAACGAAGCAGCAGAAGCCCTCATCGAAGCCGGCAGAAGTCTTCATCCAGACGGCATCTTCTATCTTCATCCATCCGGCGTGGAGCGGCTCCATCTTCAAGACATCCGGTGCGGAGCATCCTCTTCTTCCGACGTCTTCTGGAACAATGAAGTTTCCCTTTAAATGACGTCATCCAAGATGGCGTCCCTTAGATTCCGATTGGCTGATAGAATTCTATCAGCCAATCGGAATTAAGGTTGAAAAAATCCTATTGGCTGTTGAAATCAGCCAATAGGATTGAGCTTGCATTCTTTTGGCTGATTGGATCAGCCAATAGGATGAAAGCTCAATCTTATTGGCTGATTTCAACAGCCAATAGGATTTTTTCAGCCTTAATTCCGATTGTAATTTTAAATTGTAGATTTAAATAACTTGAATAGGGTTAGGTTTTTAAATATATAATATAGTTAATTTAATTTGTAGTTTAATGTAATTTTAGTATAACAGTTAGGGTAGATTAATTATTAGTTTAATATAGTTTAATGTAATTTTAGTATAACAGTTAGGATAGGTTAATTAATAGTTTAATATAGTTTAATTTAAATCTAAAGGTAAGTTTAAATTTATTATAAGATAGGGATGAGTTAATATTTAATGTACAGTTAGCGGGTTGTTAGATTTAGGGGCTAATAGGTTATTTTAGTTTATGTCGATGTGGGGTGCTGGCGGTTTAGGGGTTAATAGGTTTAGTAAGTGGTAGTGATGTGGGGGTTTAGTTAATAACTTTATTTAGTTGCGGTGGGCTCCGGGAGCGGCAGAATAGGGGTTAATAACTTTATTAGCTGCAGAGATGTCCAGGAGTGGCAGTATAGGGGTTAATACATTATTTAGGTGGTGGCGGGTCCAGGAGCGGTGGGATAGGGCTTAATAATTTTATGTAGGTAGCGGCGGTGGCGGGGCGGCAGATTAGGGGTGTTTAGACTCGGGGTTTATGTTAGGGTGTTAGGTGTAAACGTAACTTTCATTCTACCATAGAAATCAATGGGATATCTGACAGCATTGAAAATAAGCTTTCGCTGCTTTCAGACTCCCATTGATTCCTATGGCATCCGAGGCCTCCAAGGTGGCGGATTGAAAAGCAGGTATGCTGGGCCAGAATAGTGGCGAGCGTACCTGTTAGCAGTTTGATAACTAGCAAAAGTTGTCAGATAGTGCCGAATTTGTATTCGGAACATCTGTAATGATGTAAGCATCGATCTGTGTCGGACTGAGACCGGCGGATCGTATGTTATGTCACAGATTTCAACTTTTGCCGGTCTGTAGGCTTTGATAAATGAGGTGAATCAGGCTCGCCACAATTACGCTGCGGAATTCCAGCGTATTTGCGGTTGACGGCTTGATAAATAGGCCTCAAAGTCTAGTATTCTAAAAGTGTTATTATTTCACCTGTGGTTTCAAATGCATGCAGAAGACTGTTTGCATAGGGATATGATAGTGCCAAATAGTTTATGACACTAAAAATGTTAATAATTATAAATGTGGTCATCTGTGTTAATGGCTTTTTTATTTCACAGATTGCATTGTAAAAAGATACAGTTTTCTTGATCCCAGAACATAAAAATATTTAGTGTCAAATAAAAGTCAATGGGTTCACTAGTGGTTAAATTAAAGGACAGCTGTGCTATGTCGCTGCTCTGCTTTGTTATGGTAACAAAAGCATTAAAAGGCTGTAGTTGCTATGCAGAATAAGGTACAGCATGTCCAGATGTGGGCAGACACTGACTTCTCCTATGGGCAAGATAAATATGTTCCCATGTCCAGGAAGGATTTCCAGGCAGTGTATTGACTTTTCTTTATCATGGCTTCTAAAATGAGACTGAGCAGCCTTTAGTTATGTAATAACACTCTGTTTGTGTCTTCATTTATATTAAAAAAAGTGCTGAGTTATTAGAGTTTTATAGACCCAAGACAAATAAAAAGTAGAATTATTATTGAGGTATTGCCAGTTAAGAATTGGACACATGCTGGATGACATTGTATAGGGGAGTCTGCTCAATCATTTATGGAAAAACACATTTTCACAGTCACACAGTTTATTGGAAGATAAATACATTTCCAAAGAAATATTTTGTCCTTTTTCTGGCCAGTATGTTTGGAATACAATCAAGAATAGCTCTTCGTTTTTAGCTGATGGAGAACCCACTGATCCCCTTGCTCAGGCAAATAACTATCCTTGGTATTCGATCCCAGAGCATTAATTATCCTTTAAAACTAAAAGAGCAACTGAGGGTTTTCTTAACTGGTTATCAAAGGCCACATAAAACAGTTTAATGTCTGAACAGCTCTTACACTATCATTAATGGGTATTTTTAATTTAAAACCAAAACGTTTTATTCTGTTAGAGTATTTTCATTTTAAACAAATTCCTAAGCACATATTCTAAGCTGCGCAACCGACACACACTTGTGGAGCTCCGGATTAGGAAACTCCCTGCATTTAGAGCATAAAGCATATGCGTCCTGATTGGCTCACCGACCATAACCTTAGTAGGAGTAGCTATGCACCGCACCTGCATGCCTCAACTTTTCCAAAGAAGGTAACTTAAGATGCATTTAGTTTTTTTTTTTTATGTTTGACTCTTATGCCTTTCTATCAGTAGAGCTTTCGGTGTTGTCCTTATCAATGCAAGAACACTCTGTCCATAGAAGTCAAAATCAATTGCTTGTCATAATTTTGATTAAAAAAATGCCTATTTTTAGCCTGTGTAATTGCTGTATGTTCATATCCATGTTAGAAAATGTTTGATTTTAATATACCTTTAAATAACATACAAAGATTAGAAATTCCTGGCATGTTTGCAGTCAATGATTTTTAATACCCATGGGTTAGCTAATGCCACTTAACTCCAAAATATCTTTTCATGTCTCAGCTATTTAAATTATGTTAAAGACTTAACATCTTGGGATTACAGAGCATCATTCTGGCAAAGTGATGAAAAAATATGTGCCAAATGTCTTCATAGGAACAATGTTGGTGAACTGCTTCAGTCCCCGTGCAGGGCCAGGGTGCAATTGATTCTGTGTTTGCCAATTCCATATCTGTCATATGATCTTTTTTTGGATCCTGAGCACAAATCTTAGCCAGGCTATTACCTCTTAAAGGACTTTTTCCTAAATGATCTTTCTACACTTTTCCTACAAGTCGTTGCAATCCTAACTCATACCGTGCTAGCATGTGTGTGTATATATATATATATATATATATATATATATATATATATATTTCCTATGACATGGAGAGTCCACAACATCATTCCAATTACTAGTGGTATATTCAACTCCTTGCCAGCAGGAGGAGGCAAAGAGCACCACAGCAAAGCTGTTAAGTACAACTACCTTACCCATAACCCCCAGTCATTCTCTTTGCCTCTGTCAATAAAGTTTGTGCGAAGTCAGTGTCTGAAGAATTTAATCCTTTTATGGGTACTTTTTCCTGCAAGCAAGGATTGTCCATGTCAATCTCTTGAGTAAGAGTAGTGGTGGCTTTTAACAGTTAAAAGGCAGCAAGGAAGTCTGCTTTACTTTTAACAATTTGCTACCCTTTTGTAGAGAGCCAGAGTTGGTTACTCTGTTCTTTCTTTTCCTACAGGTCCATGAGAGGGAGTGATGTACCTGCCACACCTAAGGATCAGCATCTATCATGCATCTGGATCTAAGGTAAGTGCCTTTGCCCTCTAGGTACAGAAGGGCAGCAGCACTTAAGAGGTTAATCCTCATTTTCAGATCCATTCTGGGACATAATAATCCTTATAATTTAAGGATTCATATTGGGAACAAAATATTTGACTTAGATACAGTATGGCACTTATTTAGAGTATGAGCAGGCATCTTTGCTAAGGGATGTAAGGAGTTAATAGTAAAGGATATCCTTTATTTCATTACCTATCTCTCCTTTTTACTTCTATGTTGGGAGGTTTATTTTATTATCGCTCTTTGGGGCTTATTTACTTGGTGTTTAAAACGGGAAAGCCGTTTTTTAACTGAGTCACTTTCGCACATTTTTTTCACTGAAGAAAAATATTGCGCAGTTTATATTGGTCCCGCTCATGTGACCCGCACTTCCGTTTTTTCCGGAGGAGAGCCGTTGAGGACGATATCGATCTTTTGCTACAGAGCAGAGGATTGCCAGCTAGAAGTTTCTTGTGTCTGATTAGCTGATTCTACCCGGATCGTCTAAGAGAAGAGGAAGAGGCTTATTTATGAAAGGTCTTGCGGACCTAATCCGACAGTGCGGATCAGGTCCGCAAGACCTCGCTGAGGTCTGCTGGTGCAACGCCGCTCCCTGCTGACTCGCAGAGGTGTCAATCAACCCGATCGTATTCGATCGGGTTGAATTGTGGCGATTCCTGTCCGCCTCATCAGAGCAGGCGTACAGGGTTATGGAGCAGCGGTCTTTAGATTGCTGCTTCATAACTGGTGTTTCTGGCGAGTCTTAAGACTCTCCAGAAACACAGCCCTTCAAGCTCCATACGGGGCTTGATAAATGGGCCTCGAAATCTCTACAAGGAGTTTCGTTTTTTCCTCTTACTAGTGGGGTGTCTCTTTTGGCTGGTAGGAGCCTCAGGCAATCTGAGTTTTTTTTCAATAGTGACTTTAATGTTTATTTTTAATTTTCTACACCCTGAATAATTAATTTGATAATTACATTTTTCTTTACATAATATTTTTGTCTTTACTAGTGGGACTTATTACACTATAGCATGGACAGAATCATTCCATCTCTATGGATAAATGTTTATTATGTTTAGAGGCCCAAATTGTTCTTCCTATGCAATTTTGTTCCTCTTGTTTAGCTAAAGCTTTAAAATTTAAGGATAAACTACTCCCTTCTGAGCCAACTGTCTCTCTGGATAATGCTGTGCGTGATATGCCTCAGCTTTCTCCTCAAACGTCCCAAGCCTTAATTGTTTCTCATACTGTGCCTTCTGTATCCTCTCAACCTCCTCAGGGTTTTTTTTTTTAATGGGAATTTTGCCGCTCAGATTACTTCTGCAATATCGGCGGCTTTGTCAGCCTACCCTTCTGTGGGTAAGCATAATAGGAAATCTAATCATCTCTGACCCCTCTAAGTCTGCATTAGTCAACCTTTCTCATTTGTCTGATGAGAAAAATTCTTCAGTAGCTTCTGAAGGTGAAATCTCAGACTCTGACATTTTAGAAAAAATCTTTAGAATCTGAAGAAGTAAATTTTAGATTTAACTTGAGCACCTCCGGTTATTACTGAAGGAGGTTCTAGCTACTTTAAATGACTCTGAACCTTCGGTTGCTGTCAACCCCTCAAAGTCTTCTAAACTGGATAGAGTTTATGATTCTCCAACTTCTGAGGAGATTTTTTCCTGTTCCAACGAAGATGTCTGAAATTATAGCTCAGGAATGGGAAAGGCCAGGGGTTCCTCTTTCCCCTTCCCCTGTTTTTAAAAAAATGTTTCCTGTTGCTGACTCTATTCGCGACTCTTGGCGCAAAGTGCTTAAAGTAGAAGGAGCTATTTCAACTCTTGCTAAGAGAACTACCATTCCTATAAAGGATAGTTGTTCTTTTAAGGATCCCATGGTCAAGAAGCTAGAGACTTACTTAAAAAAATATGTATATCCATCAGGGATTACAGTGGCAACCTGCATTGAGTATCGCCACTGTTGCGGGGGCAGCATCTTACTGGTGCGATGCCTTGTCTGATCTTATTACAAAGGAAACTACCACATGAGATCCAAGATAGGATCAAAGCTCTCAAACTGGCCAATACGTTTATCTGCGATGCTAACATGCAGATAATAAGACTGGGAGCTAATATGTCTAGCTTCACTGTACTAGCACAAAGGACTCTGTGGTTAAAGTCCTGGTCGGCTGATGTTTCTTTTAAGGCCAAGCTTTTGGCTTTACCTTATAAGGGTAAAACTCTGTTTGGACCTGGTCTGGCAGAAATAATTTCAGAGATTATTGGTGGAAAGGTTTCTTTCCTGCCTCAGGACAAGAAGATAGAATAGACCTAGTGGTCGGCAGTCTTCTAATTTGAGTTCCTTTCGCAACTTTAAGGGACAGAAGTCCTCCTCTTCTTCTTCCAAACCAGACCAATCCAGGTCAACTTGGAAATCCAGCCAGTCCTGGAATAAGGGAAAACAGAACAAGAAGCCTTACGCTGACTTCAAGATGGAGACTATTCGTTCCATTCTTCCTTTGATTCAGGAAGGTCAGTTTATGACGACCATAGACCTGAAGGACGCATACCTTCATGTTTCTATTCACAGGGA
This sequence comes from Bombina bombina, assembly GCF_027579735.1. Taxonomy (NCBI): domain Eukaryota; kingdom Metazoa; phylum Chordata; class Amphibia; order Anura; family Bombinatoridae; genus Bombina; species Bombina bombina. The sequence goes on along the minus strand of NC_069500.1, from coordinate 672,785,116 downwards.
ACATCACCAGTTTCTGAGGTTTGCCTTTCTGGACAAACATTTAAAGTTTGTTGCGCTTCAGTTTTGTCTGGCCACAGCTCCCAGAATATTCACAAAGGTTCTGGGGGCGCTATTGGCACTGATCAGATCCCAGGGTATTGCTGTGGTGCCTTATCTAGACGACATTTGGGTTCATCATCTTTTCAACTAGCTCAATCTCATACAGAGATGCTGTTGTCTTTTCTACGTTCCCACGGGTGGAAGGTGAATTTGGAAAAGAGTTCTCTAACTCCAACTCTAACTCCATCTACAACAGTGTGTTTCCTAGGGACTATAATAGATTCCATGTCCATGAAGATTTTCTTGACGGAGGTCAGAAAATCCAGACTTCTTGCTTCCTGCCTTTTTCTCCAGTCTGCCTTTCATCCATCAGTTGCTCAATGCATGGAGGTGATTGGTCTGATGGTGGCATCCATAGACATCATCCCTTTTGCTGACTTCTTGCTTCCTGCCTTTTTCTCCAGTCTGCCTTTCATCCATCAGTTGCTCAATGCATGGAGGTGATTGGTCTGATGGTGGCATCCATAGACATCATCCCTTTTGCTGACTTCTTGCTTCCTGCCTTTTTCTCCAGTCTGCCTTTCATCCATCAGTTGCTCAATGCATGGAGGTGATTGGTCTGATGGTGGCATCCATGGACATCATCCCTTTTGCTCGGTTCCATCTACGACCGCTGCAGCTTTGCATGCTCTGTCAATGGAACGGACACCATTCAGATTTGTCACAGAGGATAAATCTGGACCCCCTAACAAGAGACTATCGTGGTGGATGTCTCAGGAGCATCTGTCTCAGGGCACTTCCTGGAAGATTGTGACTACGGATGCCAGCCTGTCAGGCTGGGGAGCTGTTTGGGGTTCTCTGAAAGCTCAGGGCCTGTGGTCTCCAGAAGAGTCCTCTCTCCCCATACACATCTTGGAGTTGAGTGCAATCTTCAATGCCCTATCAGCGTGGCCTAAACTGTCACGCCGCTCTAGCCGGTGCTAGGGGCGCGGCGTCTCCTTCCCTGCTCATTGCCATCGGATGTGTCAGTCCTCTATGGTCCTGACGCCTGGGCGCGAATCCTGCGCCTATTTGAATCACTTCTTCTCGATCTATCACTGCCCAAGTATAGGTGTTAACTTCGTTTCCTGGAAGTGATAGATCGTTTTAGTCTTTGCCTTGCTGTGTTTGAACCCTGCCTGTCTGACTACTCTACCTTTTTAACCTCTGAATTGCTGGATTGATATATTGCTGCTGAACCTGCCTGTCTGACTACTCTACCTGTTTAACCCCTGAATTGCTGGACTGATATTTGCTGCCTGTCTGACTACTCTGCTTATTAACCCCTGTTATTCTGGATTGCCTCTTTGTTGCTGAAGCCTGCCTGATCATTCTAGTGGTGTGCCCTTGGACTGCTTTACCGTTGCCAAACCCTGCCTGCCTGACCATTCTAGTGGTTTGTCCTTAGACTATTTTACTGTTGCCGAATCCTGCCTGTCTGACCATTCCAGTGATTTGCCTTGCCCTATTCTGCCGTTGACACTGGGGACTGTCCTGCCTGTGGTGAGTGCCGCTCTCCTCATCTTACTAAATTCCTCTTCTCTGGGATATTCTCTATCATTCCGGCTCGACGTCGGGATAACAAGACTTCTGGTGGAGTTCGGTCTGATAGAGGGGTATCCCACGAGCATTACATTATACTTGGGCCATGGAGCCAGATGAGGTGGCACGAGCTGGCACATCGGGGACAGATGTTGGGAACCCATACCACACAGTTGCAGAATATGGATTCCAAACTGGAGGCTATTAGCGCTCAACTCTCCTTACTGGTTACATCGAGGAATACCGCTCCTGTTGTTTCACCGCCAGTCCCTACTCCTAGTACTGTGACTTCTTCCTCTGCTTCTGGAAGTATACCCCGGATACCTTTGCCTGACAAATATGAAGGTACTATGGATTGCAGGGGTGTTCTTAACCAATGCAGGCTGCACTTCTGCAATAATCCTCACACCTTTCAGTCTCACCAGTCAAGGGTCACCTTTATCATTTCCTTGCTGAAAGACAAGGCCCTAGCCTGGGTCTCTCCTCTTTTGGAACAGAACGCTCCACTCCTGCATGATACTGATGATTTCATTTCTGCTTTATCTTTTGTGTTTGGGACTTCTGGCCATACCTCTGCTGCAGAGTATTCTCTCCTGGATCTTCGCCAGGGCAATAGAACTGTGGCACAGTTTGCCATTGAGTTTCACACCTTGGCACTTGAAACCACTTGGGATAGCAGTGCTCTCAAGGCAGCCTTTAGGAGGGGTCTGCATGAACGCATCAAAGATGAACTCACCTATCTTGATATTCCTTCTTCTTTGGATGTCTTTGTAACACTTTGTATCAGTCTGGACTCTCGCTTTCAGGAGGGACAAGCCAAGAGAGACAGAACAAGGAGGGTCCTCCCTTCCCGTCCCCCTGTTCGTCCTGTTCTGGCAGCATCCTCTACCCCTTCAGCAGCTCCAGTTACCTCAGTGGAGGAACCCATGGATCTCTCCTCCTTCAAACCTTAAGAGTCTGAACGACAGAGAAGAAGGAGATTGAGACTATGCTTTTATTATGGATCTAACACCCACCAACTAAAGAACTGTGACATTCAGACGGGACGGCCAATGCTTAGGGGATAATACAGGTACCTCTAAGCATGATCTCTACTAAATTCCCTCACTCCTCTCTGATCCTGGTACCTGTTACCCTTACCTTCCTTCAGAATACTGTCCACACTCAAGCCTTCATGGATTCAGGGGAAGCTGGAAACTTCCTGGATCATCGTTTCATGATTCAAACTGGCTTGCCTCTTCTGCAGAAAAGACATTGTCTCAAAATAACTACTCTGGATGGCACCCCACTTGGTTCAGACTTGATCCAATTTGAGTCAGCACCCCTGACCCTGACTGTGGGGGTCCTTCATACTGAACAGCTGCAGTTCGAGGTCATTCATCCCCAGCACAGCCTGTCATCCTTGGCCTTCCTTGGCTTTGGTTACACAATCCACAGTTCGACTGGGCTGAAGGACAACTGGCCTCCTGGGGTACCTTCTGCCTTGCTAAAGTCACTCCTCTGCTCCGCATTCCCATAGCCAGCATCCAGACTCCTTCAAACCTTCCTTCGGTATATGCAGACTTTGCAAATGTGTTTGAGAAAAAAGCAGCCGACGTGCTGCCACCCCACCATCCTTATGACTGCAAGATTGACCTCTTTCCCGGATCCCCACTTCCTAAAGGGAGGAGATATCCACTCTCCAAGGCTGAAACCAAATCCATGGAGGAGTACATTCAAGAGAACCTAGCTAAAGGTTTTATTCGCCCTTCCTCCTCTCCTGCTGGGGCAGGCTTCTTTTTCATCAGTAAGAAGGATGATGGGCTCAGACCCTGCATCGACTACAAGGCCTTGAACAACATAACCATCAAGAATCGCTATCCCATTCCATTGATCACTGAACTGTATGACTCATTCCAGGATGCTCGCTTTTTCACCAAGTTGGACTTACGTGGGGCATACAATCTGATACGTATCTTTCCAGGCCACGAATGGAAGACCGCCTTCAACACAAGATCTGGGCATTACGAATACCTTGTAATGCCCTTTGGGCTGTGTAACGCCCCTGCAGTCTTCCAGGCATTTGTCAACGATGTCTTCTGTGACCTCCTCAACCGCACTGTCATCGTCTATCTGGATGATATCCTTGTTTTCTCTTCCACTTTAGAGGAGCATCATAGACATGTGAGGAAGGTGCTTCTACGCCTAAGAGACAATTCTTTGGTAGCCAAGCTAGAAAAATGTGAGTTTGATCAAGTTCAGATCCAATTCCTTGGTTATGTCATTTTGAAGGAGGGTTTTGCCATGGATCCTGCTAAACTCACCGCAGTTCTAGAATGGCCTCAACCTACATCTTTAAAGGAATTACAGAGGTTCTTGGGATTCTCCAATTATTACCGCAAGTTTATAAAGAACTTTTCTCAAACTGTAGCTCCTCTCACTGAATTGACAAAACGGAACAAAGACTGTAAACATTGGCCTCCCAAAGCCGTAAATGCCTTCTCTTGTCTGAAAACGGCCTTCTGTTCCGCTCCTGTGCCCTGCCATCCTGATCCTGACCTACAGTTCACTTTAGAGGTTGATGCCTCCGAGATAGGTGCTGGAGCAGTTTTAACCCAAAGGGATCCTTTGACTTCCAAGTCACATCCTGTAGCCTTTTTCTCTAAACGCTTTACTCCTGCTGAGAGGAATTATGATGTGGGTAATCGTGAACTCCTAGCCATTAAGATGGCTTTTACTGAATGGCCTCATTGGTTAGAGGGCACCGCCAATCCCATTCAGATACTCACCGACCACAAAAATCTCACTTACCTAGAGACTGCTCATCGATTCAACCCTCGACAAGCCAGGTGGGCCTCGTTCTTTTCTCGTTTTAACTTTGTGGTCTCTTATCTTCCTGGGACCAAGAATAAGAAGGCGGACGCCCTTTCCCGTCAGTTCCCTCACTCAAATGACTCCTCTGAAGCTCCTATTGAACACATCATACCCCCCTCCTGTGTGGTTGCTCAACTAAATACCACCCTTCTGCAAAGATTGCAACGTGTCCAGTCTAGTAAACCTCCTGGAGCCCCCATGGCCTCTGATATCCTCTTTGTACCTCTGAACTTACGCACCCCTGTGTTAGTCTGGGCTCATGATAGCAAATTCTCAGGACAACCTGGTTCGACTAGGATTTTCAATCGTCTTTCCCAACATGTATGGTGGCCTACTATGAAATCTGATGCTCAGGATTATGTGAAAGCCTGCACAACTTGTGCGGCCAACAAAACACCCCAATCCTTGCCTCCTGGCTTGCTCCAACCATTGTCCATTCCCAAACAACAATGGACACACATAACAATGGACTTCATTGTGGACCTTCCTCCTTCTGATCACCATACAGTTATCTGTGTTGTGGTGGATCGCTTTTCCAGACTGGCTCATTTCGTACCCCTAACCAAACTGCCTTCTGCCCAAGAACTATTGTCTCTTTTTCTCTTGCATGTGGTACGACATCATGGAATTCTTGTGAATATCGTTTCCGACAGAGGTCCACAGTTCATCTCTACCTTTTGGAGAGCCTTCTGCTGGTTGATCGGAACCACTGTTTCTTTGTCTTCTGGCTACTATCCTCAGACTAATGGACTAACTGAGAGGGTAAACCAGGATCTTGAAGCCTACCTTAGAGCCTTTGTCAACGCTCTCCATACCAACTGGTCTGAGTTGTTACCCCTAGCGGAGCTGGCAAGAAACACTCATTGGCACTCTACTCTTCGATGTTCTCCATTTTAAGCTGCAGCAGGGTATCAACCTCATGTCTTCCCTCTTTCTGCTCAGTCCACTGGGGTTCCTGCTGCAGACCGACACGTCACTAGACTCACCACTCATTGGCAATGTATTCGCTCTCAGCTACTTTCAGCTGTCTCTGGATATAAGAAGTTTGCTGATCGTCATAGAGCTTCTGTACGTGCCATCCCAGTGGGTGAACGTGTTTGGATCTCTACTCGACATATTCATTTACGTCAACCCTGTCACAAATTGGGGCCTAGGTTTATTGGCCCTTACAAGGTCCTGAAAAAACTGTCTCCTGTTGCCTACAAAGTGGCCTTGACCAAAACCCTGCACATACACCAAGTCTTCCACATTTCGCTACTCAAGCCTCACATCAAAAATAGATATACCCGGCTCCAAACTCCTCCTCCTGCGCTCCTGGTCCGTGGTGATCCTAAATATGAGGTGGCTAAGATCCTGGACTCCAGATACAGGCGCAGACAACTGCAGTATCTGATACACTGGAAGGGTTACTCTGTGGCAGATCATTCCTGGGTTCCTGCCCGTGATGTGCATGCTCCATTCTTTGGTCTCCAGATTCTATGCTGCTCATCCTTTGAGGCCAACTCTGTTTCCCGGAGGGAACCCTTGAGAAGAGGGCTATATCATGCCGCGCCACTCTAGTCATTGCTATGGACGCGGCATCTCCTTCCCTGCTCGTTGCCAGGGGCTGTGTCGGTCCGGAGGCGTTTGCAGCGCTGACGTCATCGCTGCACGCTCCTCTCCGGTCCTGATGCCTGGGCGCGAATCCTGCACCTATTTTAATTACTTCTTCTCGATCTATCACTGCCCAAGTATAGGTGTTACTTTGTGTACTCCTGGGAGTGATAGATTGTTTTAGTCTTTGCCTTGCTTTGTGTGAACCCTGCCTGTCTGACTACTCTACCTGTTTAACCCCTGAATTGCTGGATTGATATATTGCTGCTGAACCTGCCTGTCTGACTACTCTACCTGTTTAACCCCTGAATTGCTGGACTGATATTTGCTACTGAACCCATTCCTGTCTGACTAACCTGCTTATTAACCCCTGTTATTCTGGATTGCCTCTTTATTGCTGAACCCTGCCTGCCTGACCATTCTAGTGGTGTGCCACTGGACTGCTTTACCGTTGCCAAACCCTGCTTGCCTGACCATTCTAGTGGTTTGTCCTTGGACTGCCTTACTGTTGCCGAATCTTGCCTGTCTGACTATTCCAGTGATTTGCCTTGCCCTATTCTGCCATTGCCACTGAGGACTGTCCTGCCTGTGGTGAGTGCCACTCTCCTCATCTTACTAACTTTCTCTGCTCTGGGATATTCCCTACCATTCTGGCTCGATGCCGGGATAACAAGACTACTGGCCGAGTTTGGTCTGATAGAGGGGTATCCCACGAGCATTACATCAACTGTCTTTAGTTTGGTTTATCAGATTCCAGTTGGACAACATCACCTCAGTGGTTTACATCAACCACCAGGGAGGAACTCCTTAGCCATGTAGGAGGTGTCTCACATTCTACAGTGGGCGGACGCCCACGATTGCCTTCTATCTGTCATCCACATTCTAGGTGTGGACAACTGGCAGACAGACTTTTCATCCCAGGGAGTGGGCTCTCCATCCGAAATTTTTCTCTCAGATAACCCTCAGGTGGGGAGTTCCAGAGCTGGATCTGATGACATCCCGCCAAAACGCCAAGGTTCCAAAGTACAGTTCAAAGTCAAGAGATCCTCAGGCCGTTCTGATAGATGCTCTAGCGGTTCCTTGGATGTTCTCTCTGGCATATCTGTTTCCTCCGTTTGCTCTCCTTCCACGAGTCATTGCTTGTATCAAACAGGAGAGAGCATCGGTTATCCTAATAGCTCCTGCATGGCCTCGCAGGATCTGGTTCAAGGATCTGGTACGGATGTCATCTCTACCTCCTTGGAGGTTACCTCTGAGGAAGGTCCTTTCCTCCATCCAAACCTAGATTCTCTGAAGCTGACTGCTTGGAGATTGAACGCCTAGTTCTGTCTAGATGTGGTTTTTGTAAAGTGTTCATTGAAAATATGCTTCAGGCTCGCAAACCGGTTACTCGCAAGATTTACCATAAGATATGGCGTAAATATCTTTATTGGTGTGAATCTAATGGGTTCTCCTGGAGTTGGGTGAGGATTCCCCGAATTTTGTCCTTTCTTAAGGAGGGCTTGGGGAAGGGTTTGTTGGTCAGTACCCTAAAGGGTCAGATTTCTGTGTTAGCTATGCTTTTGCACAAACGTCTGGCAGACTTACCAAATGTTCAAGCTTTTGTCCAGGCTCTGGTTAAAATAAGGCCTGTGTTTAAACCTGTTGCTCCTCCATGGAGTCTTAACCTAGTTCTAAGAGTTTTGCTGCAGGTTCCGTTTAAGCCGATGCATGCTGTTGATATAAAGTTGTTGTCTTGGAAGGTTTTGTTTCTCCTTGCTATTTCTTCCGCTCGCAGAGTCCTGAACTTTCAGCTCTGCAGTGTGATTCCCTGTATCTTATTTTTCATGTAGATAAGGCGATTCTTCGTACTAAATTGGGGTTTCTCCCTAAGGTGGTTTTGGATAAAAACATTAATCAGGAAATTGTTGTTCCTTCTTTTTGTCCTAATCCTTCTTCTCATAAAGAACGTGTTTTCCATAAATTTTATGTTGTGGGGGCTCTAAAATTTTACTTACAAGCTACTAAAGATTTTCAGCAATCTTCTGCCCTGTTTGTGGTTTTCTCTGGAAAGTGTAAGGGTCAGAAGGCTACTTCTACTACTCTGTGTCTTTGGTTGAGAAGTTTGATTTGTTTGGCTTATGAGACTGCTGGACAGCAGCCTCCTGAGAGAATTATAACTCATTCTACTAGGGCTGTCTACTCCTCTTGGGCTTTCAAAAATGAAGCTTCTATGGAACAGATTTGCAAGGCGGTTACATGGTCCTCTCTGAATACTTTTCACAAATTCTACAAATTTGATACTTTTGCCTTGGCTGAGGCCTCTTTTGAAAGAAAGGTTCTTCAAGTGGTGGGGCCTTCTGTTTAGGTTCTCCTGCCTTTTTCTCCCTCCCTGTTCATTCCGTGTCCTCTAGCTTGTGTATTGGTTCCCACTAGTAATTGGAATGACGTCATGGACTCTCCATGTCATAGGAAAGAAAACAACATTTATGCTTACCTGATAAATTTCTTTCTTTCCGGACTTGGAGAGTCCACGATCCTGCCCTCTCTTTTAATTATAATTCAGCAGTTTTGGAGTAAACATCAGGCACCTTTTTCCACCGTTGTGTTTCTTTCTTTTCCATCTCCTTCAGCTGAATGACTGAGGGTTATGGGTAAGGTAGTTACACTTTACAGCTTTGCTTGGGTGCTCTTTGTCTCCTCTTGCTGGCCAGGAGTTGAATATCCCACTAGTAATTGAAATGACGTTGTGGACTCTCCATGTCCAGAAAAAAGACATTTATCAGGTAAGCATACATTTTGTTTTTATATATATATATAGATATATATATAAAAATGAAGAGTGCTGGGTGAAATTTAGCGCTATTTCAGAGTCCACTAAAAAATATTGTTAAAATAGATGCATGTACATATACAGGGTGTGTGATAGTTTACAATTCTGTTGTATAATAGTTTAAATTCTATATAAAAAAACACACATAAAGTTCCAAATTATATGAAGAATGACTGAATATTAAGAGAAACTTCATACAGTCAATGAAAATCTGATATCCAAAATAGTTCTAGTGTTGTACTTACTAGACACCCCCTCAATCATATGAGGTGAGTGTGATGCGTGGTAGAAGATGCTGCCTGCATGTGCTGTGATTGTTCAGTATTTGTTTGCACAATATGTAAATCTTCCCCGCTGTGCCAGTAGAAATCCTTCCACCAATTTCTGGTATATGTCTACACCGGTCTGCAGGATGTATATATACACATTCAATCCCCTCAAAGGATAGTGATGGATGTCATGTCCGGTATGTAGTATATTGTCTGTGTGGAGTCCCGGTTGTAATCCTTTACTGCTGTATTAAAGCTAGGCACTTGATGTTGTGACTGTACAAGCCTCAGAAAGCAGTCCCACAATGGCAGGTTGGATATTCACTCCCCTTGGTGTGCAACAGGCTGTGATGGTGAGCGGCTTTAGGACTAGCTGGTAACCGATAAGCCCAATCAGCAGTTGCTGCTGAAAGTTTGCTCCTCACTGCTGCTGTTTCTGTTCAGTCTTGCTGCATTATACAGACTGGAATTTATTATCCTCTTCTATAATCTACAGGAACCTGAACCCTTTTACTGAGGAGCTGCTGAACTGATGAAAACCAACACCCAGCACTCTTCATTTTTATTTCTTTATTTTTGGGATTACTAGGAAAAGGTTTTCCCGCACACTGGATGTTTTATTCATAGCAGCTATTTTTATGTCCTCTTGTATTTAGGTGTATATGTGTATTTATATATATAGATATATATTTATCTCTTTATATCTTTATTCTCTCTATACCCTCAGAACATACGCACATTTATGCACTTATATGTGCACACTTAATTTTGTGTATATATCAATACATACGTTCATATTTATAATTAAACTATGTATGTGTCAGGGTTTTTCCCTGTTTTGTTTGCCATGTGCTGCTGGCAGCCACTTTACTCACCTCTCTTCCTGACTATTGTGCATTGTGGGGGATGCTGCTCATTTCCTGCACTTTCTTTTATGGCCAGACTGGTGTGCATCATCCATGTGAGACAGGATTCAGTCTCAGAGTTGTGATGTCATCACTTATTATTTAAAGGGCCTCTGTTCAGTATGCTTTGCCTTTGAGTTGTCTCAGACCTGTTTGTGAGAGTTCCTGTGTATTAACTGGCTGCCTGACGTCCTTCCTGGTTCCTGATCCCTGGCATGTTCCTGACTCTGCTGTTCTCCTTGTTCCTGATTCCAGCTCGTCTGACTATTCGCTTTGGCTCCTAACTCGGCTCGTCTGACTACCAGTTCTGGTTTTGACTCCTGGCTTGTTATTTGACTTCTGGACTTTTTATTATTTTTTGCTATTAATAAAGGTGTGATTATTTTTGCACTTCTCGTCTCAGTCTGATTCCTGGCACCCTGACATTACGCAAAGGCCATGAATCCTGATGCTGCTAATTATGCACCTTTACCTACCATCATTTCCAGGATGGATGTAAGGGATCACCGCTTGGATCAATTTGCACTAGCCCTGCAAACCCTGCTGACTCGCACTGCACATTTGGACCAAAGTGTCCCGCAAGTTATGGCTGCTCCTGTTTCCGCTGCTGCACCTATGCCTACCCGGAGCATGTCCAGTTCTGCACCTCTACCTCAGCGATATGGAGGCGATACTATTCAGTGCAGAGGGTTTTTCGAACCAGGTGGGCATTTACTTTGAGATGTTACCTCAGGCGTTTCCCTCTGACAGAGCTAAGATGGGATTTCTCATCTCGTTACTCTCTGACACAGCTTTTGCCTAGGCTAATCCCTTGTGGGAGACTAATAAACCTGTGATTTCAAATTACCCTGAATTTGTGGCCTCCTTTCGAAGGGTATTTGATGTTCCAGCTCGCTCCTCCTCTGCTGCTAAACGACTCATGTCCATTCAGCAAGATACAAGATCTGTTGCTCAGTATGCTATTGAGTTCCGTACGCTTGCCGTAGAGGTAGGTTAGAACAATGAAGCCCTTGTTGCCACCTTCTTTCATGGGTTCTCTGATGTGATTTAAGACAAAGTTGCTGCCAGAGATTTACCAGAGGATCTCGAGGCATTGGTGTCTTTTTTGATCCTAATTGACATCAGACTCAGAGAGAGGCCCTCTTTCAATGAGCGCTTGCAGAAGCCTCCTGTTCCGTTGTCTCCTACGTGTTTGTTCCCACCCATGCCTCCCTCTCCTCCCATGCCTCCTGGTCCTGAGTCACCAGGTACTGCTGAGCCAATGCAGTTAGGATTCAAGCGTCTCTCCACGGCGGAGAGGGCCTTTAGGAGGAGGGAGGGCCTCTGCCTCTATTGTGGGTTACAGGGCCACCTTTTGAAGTCTTGTCCTACACGGCCGGGAAACACTCACACCTTCAGTCCGCACTCGTTACTCACGAAACTGCTCCGTTGTCCATGGCTGTTGGGGCTCTCCATTTTGAAAACCTCCAGTTCCAGATGATAAACTCTCCGCATTTTCTGGTTGTTCTGGGTTATCCTTGGCTCCAAAAGCACAATCCCAGTCTTGACTGGCGCAGGTCCGAAATTTTGTCGTGGTCCCCGCAATGTATTTACACTTGTCTTCGGAAGCCAGTTAAAGTCTTGTACACTTCTTCGGTTTCTCAATTGCCAGAGGAGTACCGAGAGTTACTAGACATTTTTTACAAGGTGCGTGCTGGTACGTTGCCTCCTCACCGGTCTTACGATTGTGCCATAGACCTGCAACCCGGAGCCATTCCTCCTCGGGGCCGGGTGTACCCTCTGTCTGTTGCAGAGAATTGTGCTATGGTGGAGTATGTTGCTGATGCTCTGTTGCGGGAGATCATCCGCAAATCCTGCTCTCCTGCAGGGGCTGGCTTCTTCTTTGCAAAGAAAAAGGGTGGCGAGTTAAGACCATGCATCGATTAGAGGGGTCTTAATCGTCTTACCATTAAGAATGCTTACCCTATTCCGCTCATTACGGAACTCTTTGACCGCCTCAAGGGAGCTACGGTCTTTACTAAACTTGATTTGAGAGGAGTGTACAATCTCGTTAGGGTTAAGGAGGGCCACAAATGGAAAACAGCATTTAACACCAGGAGCGGGCATTATGAGTATCTTCTAATACCCTTTGGCCTATGTAAGGCTCCTGCTGTTTTTCAGGAATTTATTAATGATGTCCTACGAGATATGTTGCAACAGTGTGTTGTGGTGTACTTAGACGACATCCTCATACACTCACCCACACTTGAGGCTCATCGTTCTGATGTTACACGGGTTCTTCAGAGACTACATGAGAACGGCCTGTTTTGTAAACTCGAGAAATGTGAGTTCCATCAGACTCAAGTAACCTTCCTAGGTTATGTTATCTCCGTTGCAGGGTTCTCCATGGATCCTGACAAGTTATCTGCAGTTCTGCAGTGGCCTCGCCCAGTTGGTCTTTGGTCTATTCAACGTTTTTTGGGGTTCGCCAATTACTATAGAAAGTTTATTAAAAACTTTTGTTCCTTGGTCAAACCTATCACAGACATGACCCGTAAAGAGAATTATCCACTCCATTGGTCACCTACTGCCCTGAAGACCTTTGATAGTCTTAAGACTGCCTTTGCTGCCGCTCCAGTTCTGGCTCATCCTAACCCTGTCCTGCCTTTCGTTCTTGAGGTCGATGCATCTGAAATTGGAGTAGGTGCCCTCTTTTCTCAACGTCCTACGCCTGACGGTTCCTTGCATCCGTGTGGTTTCTTCTCTAAGAAATTGTCTCCAGCGGAGTGCAATTGTGAAACTGGTGACAGGGAATTACTGGCCATAATTTTGGCACTCAAGGAATGGAGGCATCTTCTTGAGGGTACTAGCGTGCCAGTGCTCATTCTTACTGACCACAAGAATTTAACTTATCTATCTGAAGCAAAACGTTTGTCGCCCGACAGGCCAGATGGGCGCTATTTTTGTCTCGGTTTAATTATGTGATCTCCTACCTGCCTGGTATTAATGTTAGGGCTGATGCCCTCTCTCGACAATTTTCGCCTCTGTCCAAGGAGGAGTCTGTATCTACTCCTGTTATACCTCCTGACAAATGATTTTGTCTGTCACTCGACAATTCTGGTGGCCAGGTCTTCGTTCTGATGTTGCTGCGTATGTTGCCTCCTTCTCAGTTTGTGCACAGAATAAGACTCCTCGACATCTTCCTCTGGGTCTTCTTCAACCTATTGCTAATGATGAACATCCTTGGACACATCTTTCCATGGACTTCATTGTCAAGCTCCCTGTTTCCAATGGCAATACCGTTATCCTTATGGTGGTTGACCGTTTTTCTAAAATGTCACATTGCATTCCCTTGATTAAGCTGCATACCTCTCAGGAGCTTGCTTCAATTTTTGCCGGGAGGTCTTACATTTACATGGGTTACCCAAGGAGATAGTGTCGGACCGGGGTAGCCAGTTTGTCTCCAGATTTTGGCGTTCCTTTTGTGCTCAAATGGGGATCCAGCTTTCCTTCTCCTCAGCATATCACCCTCATACTCATACTTTTTTCACAGCTGAACGCCCGAGTTTTACAGAGGAGCAATGCATTTAAGTAACAACCAGGGTGCCCAGTTATACCGCATGATGGCTGTCACAGTAGTGGACTTGTTACGACTACTGTCCAACAAGATGGAGAGACAGTTTGACTCTCTTGCGGCAACCCTCAATGATAAGCGGAGCGCTGCAGCCACAGGAGACACGGAATATCTGCTGACACAAGCTTCCGCCAGGCTGCGTGACGCATTAGAAAGAGACAAGCCACAAGTGAGAGTAATGGAGGAACTAACTCCCATAGATAAACAGGTCAGCCCTATCTTGCAGGACCGAGAGAGGATGAGTGCAAGTCACAAATCAGAGTCCAGTGCTGATAGTAGCTTTTCGATGGCCTCACTGAAACTGTCATCTAGCCCTCCGGTGCTACGGCTGATTGTTGGGAGTCTCCAGATTCACTCTAAACATGAACTGAATGCCGAAGCTAACATACCCCTAGATATAGAACATATGTTCTTTAGCTCCTACTCAGATGCTTGGGATGGTCGAGACAGCAGATGGAGCGTTGCTGCGGAGTCCAGCCCAGTGCATTGCATGTTCTCAACCTTACCCCCTACAGACTCTATTATGCTTGCCCTGTTCTCATGCGAGGGCTGCTTAATGTTGATCCAGTTGCGCTGTCCCCTGAGCCTCCTACTTAACGTCCCTCTACAAGTACAAGTGATAAGAGACATACCTATGACCACTACAAAAATAGGCGTCGGGTAATTTTACTCTTCTTCCATTACAGGAATTCCCAGCACTTAGACTTAGTCATTGCAGTCTGGACTAACCTTGCAGGATTTAAAGATGAAGGCACCTTAATGAGAACGATTATGTTTGATAATGGTGTATATCTCACTATGCTTGTTATTTGTCTGTTATATATATCTGTTTAATTTAGTGTAAGTTGCGCTCTCCACTGATGTTAGTTACCCCTAGTACAGCTAACCCACTTTTAGCCTGTGTATTTCGGTCGATATATCTATTTACATACATGTTGTCCAGGCTGGTTCTATTCCAAACCTACAATACATGGGCTTGAAAAGCCCTATCTTAAGGGTTACATATGAGACAAAGCAGTTGTAGTTTTATTAAGTGGTGACAAGAGGAAAGCTTTTACACATATAAGTGGATCACTACACCTCTTCTTACATACATTGCATGTAGAAATAGCTAATTATCATACACCCACAGTTGCAAGAAGAGACTGAAGTTTGCAAATTCGATAACTTTACAATACTGTTTACTAAACTTGATATGCAATATAAAGGGGAATTACAGTAATACAATATGATTTTATTATATTATAAATAGCTTTTATATTAGCCCCATTCTCAGTATACATGCAGGTGTGTTTTATGTATTTGGGGTCCCTGCTTCTACTACCCACAACTCTCGTCTACCACACTCCCATCGCATCCTTACAACTATCTTTTGGAGCTATTCTTAGTTTACGAGTTCTTTGGGTGTTTTTTTTTTTTTAGCCCTTATCGTTACCTGTTGAAATATTTGTATGTATATGTTATCTGGAACTTAAGACATATGTTATAATTATTCATCTATGTATCTTAGTAGGGCAGAAAGGCACTTAGCTTCATCCCTAGGCTCATTTAGCGAGCTTCCTAGTCTGATCTTTCATATTTTGATTATGTGCAACATGCTTCATACAGGTATATCTCCAATAATTTGAAGGTATCCACTTACACCCTATATTTTACTTTTTTTTTTTTACGGCAAGTTCTATCTCTGCGTTCTGGTCATATATTCTGGGTTAAATATTCTACAATTGACCATTACTGGACTTACATATGGAAACTTTTCTGCTCACTATGAGGAACATACTAGGCAAGTTTAATGTACGTCCAATTAACTATGGCCTAGATTTAGAGTTGGGCGGTAGCCGTCAAAACCAGCGTTAGAGGCTCCTAACGCTGGTTTTTACTGCCCGCTGGTATCTGGAGTCAGTCAGGAAAGGGTCTAACGCTCACTTTGCAGCCGCGACTTTTCCATACCGCATATCCCCCTACTCCATTTGCATATCCTATATTTTCAATGGGATCTTCCTAACGCCAGTATTTAGAGTCTTGGCTGAAGTGAGCGTTAGAAATCTAACGACAAAACTCCAGCCGCAGAAAAAAGTCAGTAGTTAAGAGCTTTCTGGGCTAACGCCGGTTTATAAAGCTCTTAACTACTGTGCTCTAAAGTACACTAACACCCATAAACTACCTATGTACCCCTAAACTGAGGTCCCCCCACATCGCCGCCACTCTATTAAAATGTTTTAACCCCTAATCTGCCTACCACACACCGCTGCCACCTACGTTATCCCTATGAACCCCTAATCTGCTGCCCCTAACACCGCCGACCCCTATATTATATTTATTAACCCCTAATATGCCGCCCCCAACGTCGCCGCTACCTACCTACACTTATTAACCCCTAATCTGCCGACCGGACCGCACCGCTACTATAATAAATGTATTAACCCCTAATCCGCCTCACTCCCGCCTCAATAACCCTATAATAAATAGTATTAACCCCTAATCTGCTCTCCCTAACATCGCCGACACCTAACTTCAAGTATTAACCCCTAATCTGCCGACCGGAGCTCACCGCTACTCTAATAAATTTTTTAACCCCTAAAACTAATTCTAACCCTAACACCCCCCTAAGTTAAATATAATTTTATTCTAACGAAATAAATTAACTCTTATTAAATAAATTATTCCTATTTAAATCTAAATACTTACCTGTAAAATAAACCCTAATATAGCTACAATATAAATAATTATTATATTGTAGCTATTTTAGGATTAATATTTATTTTACAGGCAACTTTGTATTTTAACCAGGTACAATAGCTATTAAATAGTTAATAACTATTTAATAGTTACCTAGTTAAAATAATTACAAAATTACCTGTAAAATAAATCCTAACCTAAGTTACAATTAAACCTAACACTACACTATCAATAAATAAATTAAATAAACTACCTACAATTATCTACAAATAAACCTAAAACTACACTATCAATAAATTAATTAAATACAATACCTACAAATAAATACAATGAAATAAACTAACTAAAGTACAAAAAATAAAAAAGAACTAAGTTACAAAAAATAAAAAATTATTTACAAACATTAGAAAAATATTACAACAATTTTAAACTAATTACACCTACTCTAAGCCCCCTAATAAAATAACAAAGCCCCCCAAAATAAAAAAATGCCCTACCCTATTCTAAAATTAAAATAGAAAAGCTCTTTTACCTTACCAGCCCTGAAAAGGGCCCTTTGCGTGGCATGCCCCAAAGAATTCAGCTCTTTTGCCTGTAAAAAAAAAAACCCATACAATACCCCCCCCCAACATTACAACCCACCACCCACATACCCCTAATCTAACCCAAACCCCCCAAATCCGATCAGCCAATCAGATTGAGCTCGCATTCTATTGGCTGATCGGAACAGCCAATAGAATGCAAGCTCAATCTGATTGGCTGATCGGATCAGCCAATCGGATTGAACTTGAATCTGATTGGCTGATTCCATCAGCCAATCAGAATTTTCCTACCTTAATTCCGATTGGCTGATAGAATCCTATCAGCCAATCGGAATTCGACCGACGCCATCTTGGATGACGTCATTTAAAGAAACCGTCATTCGGCGAGTAGGCGTCAGTAGAAGAGGATGGATCCGCGTCGACTGGAAGATGATGGCTCCGGAAGAAAGAAGATTGAAGATGCCGCTTCATAGAAGACTTCATCCCAATGATGGACTTCTTCAGCGCCCGCTTGGATCAAGACTTCAGCCCGATGATGGATTTCTTCAGCCGCCGCTTGGATCCAGACTTCAGCCGGAGGATGGACGTCACTCTTCAGCCCCCGCTTGGGCTTGTATGAAGATTTCGGAGGCTCTTCTGGACAGATCGGGACCCGGTGTGGTGAAGACAAGGTAGGGAGATCTTCAGGGGCTTAGTGTTAGGTTTATTTAAGGGGGGTTTGGGTTAGATTAGGGGTATGTGGGTGGTGGGTTGTAATGTTGGGGGGGGTATTGTATGGTTTTTTTTACAGGCAAAAGAGCTGAATTCTTTGGGGCATGCCCCGCAAAGGGCCCTTTACAGGGCTGGTAAGGTAAAAGAGCTTTTCTATTTTAATTTTAGAATAGGGTAGGGCATTTTTTTTATTTTGGAGGGCTTTGTTATGTTATTAGGGGGCTTAGAGTAGGTGTAATTCGTTTAAAATTGTTGTAATTTTTTTCTAATGTTTGTAAATATTTTTTTATTTTTTGTAACTTAGTTCTTTTTTATTTTTTGTACTTTAGTTAGTTTATTTCATTGTATTTATTTGTAGGTATTGTATTTAATTAATTTATTGATAGTGTAGTGTTAGGTTTAATTGTAGATAATTGTAGGTAGTTTATTTAATTTATTTATTGATAATGTAGTGTTAGGTTTAATTGTAACTTAGGTTAGGATTTATTTTACAGGTAATTTTGTAATTATTTTAACTAGGTAACTATTAAATAGTTATTAACTATTTAATAGCTATTGTACCTGGTTAAAATAAATACAAAGTTGCCTGTAAAATAAATATTAATCCTAAAATAGCTACAATATAATTATTATTTATATTGTAGCTATATTAGGGTTTATTTTACAGGTAAGTATTTAGATTTAAATAGGAATAATTTATTTAATAAGAGTTAATTTATTTTGTTAGAATAACATTATATTTAATTTAGGGGAGTGTTAGGGTTAGGGTTAGAATTAGCTTTAGGGGTTAAAAAATTTATTAGAGTAGCGGTGAGCTCCGGTCGGCAGATTAGGGGTTAATACTTGAAGTTAGGTGTCGGCGATGTTAGGGAGAGCAGATTAGGGGTTAATACTATTTATTATAGGGTTATTGAGGCGGGAGTGAGGCGGATTAGGGGTTAATACATTTATTATAGTAGCGGTGCGGTCCGGTCGGCAGATTAGGGGTTAATAAGTGTAGGTAGGTAGCGGCGACGTTGGGGGCGGCATATTAGGGGTTAATAAATATAATATAGGGGTCGGCGGTTAGGTGCAGACTTAGGAAGTGTTTCCCCATAGGAAGCAATGGGGCTGCGTTAGGAGCTGAATGCTGCTTTTTTGCAGGTGTTAGGGTTTTTTTTCAGCTCAAACAGCCCCATTGTTTCCTATGGGGAAATCGTGCACGAGCACGTTTTTGAAGCGGGCTGCGTCCGTAAGCACCGCTGGAATTTAGAGTTGCCGTGGTGGTAAATATGCTCTACGCTCCCTTTTTGGAGCCTAACGCAGCCCTTCTGTGAACTCTAAATAACAGCGGTATTTAAAAGGTGCGGGAGAAAAAAAGCCAGCGCAGCTAACGCACCCCTTTGGCCGCAGAACTCTAAAGCTAGCCGTATGTTTGGCTAATCCACACAGCAGAATAGCCTCTTGCTCACTAAGATAGGTCTTGTTAAAGTCAAATTTGACTGGCTGATAATAACTTATAAGATCTTATAACTGTTTCTATCATATTTGTCATATAGTGAGCCAAATTATTATGGCCCATGATAACCTTCTCTTAAATGTTCAGTTGAAAATTTGCAGTAGGGGTTTTGTGGCTGCTTCTCACATATCTGTCTTATAAGGTGTCAGTCTATAATAGATCCCTATCACCTCTTTTGGATGCCCAAATAAGAAATGAGCTCCCTCATACTTTGTTGTTACACCTCTATTTACCTGTCATTTTTTTTTTTAATATCATTAGGGCCCACACATTTTACGTTAAACAAAAAACCCAAGAGTGTCCTACTTAATTTCTACCAATTATATCTCATACTATGCTATAATTATATCGTCCAGTCTACAATTATACTCATCTCATTAGGATCTCAATACCAACCCCAATTAACTACTAACTATATCAACAATTAGAACGCCCGTCCCCCCCACCTTTCACCTCCCCCCCCCAACTTAGAGCGGCTCTTGCCCGCTGATCTCCTCTAACCTTCTCTATACTATTCTATACTACATAGCATTATATTGTCACCATCAGAAAATTTATACTATAAGAAATGAGGTCCCTCTTACATAGGCACAACATTATCTTTTAACTATCCTTCATTGTAAAACTTATTTTCATGGCATATTCCATCAGTTGACTTCACAGTGTGATTTATCATGTATCCCACCATGCTACAAATATTGACAATTTACATGTTATTGGAAGCGCATCTGTTTTGGTTGACCTAAAAGGAACATATTGTTGGAATGTTTAAACCTTATTATTTCATGTATGTTTTGAAAACCTCAATAAAAAATTATTTAAAAAAAAAAAGTTCCAGGCTGATCGTAGGCGTCTGCCCGCATCTTCCTACCAGGTTGGTGAGAGAGTTTGGCTGTCCTCCCGCAACTTGAACCTTTGTGTGCCTTCCAATAAATTGGCTCCCCGTTATGTTGGTACTTTTCGAATACTCCGACGGGTTAATCCTGTGGCCTACGCTCTTGACCTTCATGCTGCTATGCGCATCTCCAATGTTTTTCATGTCTCCCTCTTGAAACCATTGGTTTGTAATCAGTTTACCACTGTGTTGCCTCGTCCCCATCCTATCTTTGTTGACAACCATGAGGAGTATGAGGTCAGCAGCATTATTGACTCTCGTATGTCCAGGGGTCATGTACAGTATTTGGTTCGCTGGAGGGGCTACAGTCCGGAGGAGCATTCTTGGGTTCCCTCCTCTGATGTTCATGCTCCCGCCCTCCACTGTGCCTTCCATGCCCGTTTCCCCAATAAGCCTTTTGTCCTCCCGCGGGGGAGGGGTCGTTGAGGGGAGGGTACTGTCAGGGTTTTTCCCTGTTTTGTTTGCCATGTGCTGCTCGCAGCCATTTTACTCACCTCTCTTCCTGACTATGGTGCATTGTGGGGGATGCTGCTAATTTCCTGCACTTCCTTTTATGGCCAGGCTGGTGTGCATCATCCATGTGAGACAGGATGCAGTCTCAGAATTGTGATGTCATCACTTATTATTTAAAGGGCCTCTGTTCAGTATGCTTTGCCTTTGTGTTGTCTCAGACCTGTTTGTGAAAGTTCCTGTGTATTACCTGGCTGCCTGACGTCCTTCCTGGTTCCTGATCCCTGGCTTAATCCTGACTCTGCTGTTTTCCTTGTTCCTGATTCTGGCTCGTCTGACTATTCCCTTTGGCTCCTGACTCGGCTCGTCTGACTACCAGCTCTGGTCTTGACTCCTGGCTTGTTATTTGACTTGTGGACTTTTTATTATTTTTTGCTATTAATAAAGGTGTGATTATTTTTGCACTTCTCGTCTCAGTCTGATTCCTGGCACCCTGACAGTATTCACATTTACATGCATTGTGCTTAGACTTTGTGCACCCTATACCAAAAAGCTTACAGCTACACTGGTTGTAGAGGTATTCTACATTATATTAAATATATATATATATATATATATATATATTTCCTTCCTAAGATAGGGAGAGAAATACAACACCTGGCCACCAGGAGGAGGCAAAGACACCCCAGCTAAAGGCTTAAATATCCCTCCCACTTCCTCATTACCCCAGTCATTCTTTGCCTTTCATCACGTTTGGAGGTGGCAGAGAAGTGTCAGAAGATCCGGAGAGTCCTGAAAAAGGGTATCTGCCCTTCGAGATAGGACTGGAGTTTTAAGTAGTCATGTCAACCTCTCAGTGAGAGTATTGATGAAACTTAGAGTCTGGAGATGCAGGGAAAGTTTTACTGTGAAACCATCCAGACTACTGCTAACAGCTCCAAAGCAATCAGTGCCGATGAGTTTTACTGCCTGCTTTCTCTCACTCAAGTCCATTTTAGGAGCACTGCTATAAGACTGTCACACTTGAGAGGCTGTGTTCTGTTCCACAGCATGGATCCTGGAGGTCATTTCAATTTTTACACATAAAATGCTATAACAGGATCACAGTGTGGCTCCTTTATACCTTGATAGGATCCAGGGTTAATATCCTCTGAAGGGGGTTTATTGAACAGTTGGGGATACTTAATCAGTGTATTAATCAGTGTTTTAATTATTTACATGCTGCTTTGTGTGATTTTTTCCTGGGCTGATAGACTGTGTTTTTGGCTGGAACAAACAGATTTCACTTTTAAGTTTCACTTTCGTTTTTTAAAGTGTTGCACAGCTCCTTTTACGTGCTGTACTTGTAATAACAGGGGAAGTACTATAATTTCCTCCATTCCGGCTGAGACTTGAACCTGAGGAGAGCGTTTCCCCAGCCATTGGGAATATAAAGGTGCAGTTTTTATTTGTGTCCTTCTGTGGGTATTTCCTGAGCTATGGAGGACTTTGACATGTTACAAGGTGCTCCTTCTGTACTAAATCATACCTGTTTATATTGTGAGGAGGCCGTGGTTTTCCCGTCCACTTAATTATGTTCCACATGCCTTAACACCATTATAAAGTCTAAGAAGGGAGACAAGCCTGCAAAGGCTCTTAGTCCCTCTGAGCCGTCCACCTTTCAGGACTCAGCATACCGTGAGATTACTACCCTTGCTACATTATCCACTCCACATGCAGTTACCCGTAGCACATCTAATCCTCCATCCGGAGGGGACCTTCTTCCTGTGTACTTTGCCGTGCAGTTACAAACGGCGGTGTCTGCGTCCCTCGCTCTAATAAAAGCAAGAGAAAGGTAAAACATAGCTCTCCTGACCCGGAGTCATCTAAATATTTATCGGATTTAGCGATTATGTCCCTGTTTTTCGATGATGAGTTAACCTCTGTAGCTTCAGAGGGTAAACTTTCTGGGTCAGAGTCCTTAGCGTCTAAGCCTCCTGCTGCAGAGGAACCGTCCTTTAGATTAAAAATTGAGCACTTGCATTTTTTATTAAAGAAGGCTCTGTCTACGTTAGAGGTTCCAGAGGCCGCGCTGCCTGAAGAACCTATGGTACCTAAATTAGACAGAGTTTTCGAAGACAAGAAAGTTCCTTTGACTTTTCCTGTGTCGGTTAAGATGGCAAACATTATTAGGAAGGAATGGGAAAGAATTGGTTCTTCCTTTTCCCCCTCGTCTACTTTTAAAATGTTGTTCCCAGTCCTGGACTCTCAACTGAATTTGTGGGGCTCCATTCCTAAGGTGGATGGTGCTATCTCTATGCTTGCTAAACATACTACTATACCTCTTGAGGATAGTTCTTCGTTCATAGAGCCAATAGATAAGAAAATGGAAACCTTTCTGAGAAAGATGTTTCAACATACAGGATTTTTCTTTCAACCAGCGGCTGCAATTGCCGCGGTTGCTAGAGTGGCTACCTACTGGTGCGAACTCATTGAGGTGGAGTCTCCCCTCGAGGATATTCAAGACAGAATTAAAGCTCTGAGAATTCCTTATTCTTTTATCTGTGATGCGAACATGCAAATTATTCGCCTAAATGCAAAGGCATCTGGCTTTGCGGTCCTAGCCCGCCGGGCACTCTGGTTGAAGTCATGGTCTGCAGATATGACTTCTAAATCCAGATTTCTTTCTCTTCCCTTCAAGGGAAAGATTTTATTTGGTCCAGGCCTGGACTCCATTATTTCTACGGTTACCGGAGGCAAGAGTTCTGTTATGAATATTACCTTTATCTATAAAAGTATATCATGTGATAGGAGAAATGCGTGTAATTTTAATGACACACTTTCTTATAACTTATTAAAGATAATAAACAAAACCTGAATCCTTTTGGTTGCTATCAGTCTATTAATTATACCGACACCAGATGAATAACAAAAATTAGCTTTATTAAAAGATTTCGATTAGAAAAATAATTAGCATTTAATAGTAACTTAAGCAATCAAAATATTACAGAGAAATAAACTACCGTCCTATAATAATCAATTAAAGCGATAACATAATAACTCCAACTAGCAAGAAAAACAGAATAATGCAGAGATAAAACTATAAAGATAATTAAATAATATTTTCAAAATAACACAAAAATTGGCATGATGATAGGAACCAAATATTTGATTATAAACCCTCTAAGGTAATTGCAGAGAATCAGGTAAATTAATAATTATGACAAACCGTTAGATAATAATTATCATAATTCCTGATTCACTCAGTGTTATTGTTTAAAAGGAAAACACAAAGCAATAAAACTATTAATTAATTTACCTGATCAAATAGACAAAGGTATTTTATATAAATGTAAAGTGTAAATATTAATGACATTAACATTTAAAGTGACTTAATTTCATACATCATTAAAGTAAATAAATTCGCCCTTTGCAGACAGGAATCAAACTGTCAGATCGTAGGTCTGTCCGAGTAGGCTAAACTAGCCTCAGCAGTTATAATCCAATAATCTCAAACCTCTGTAGTTGATTAACAAATTACCAACTCCATATATTATGTGACCAGTTCCAAAACACAGGAAAACGACCCCCTCCCATTGGGCTAGACCCTATATATTCCCACTCTCTCATCTAGGAGGAGTCATTAATTATAATATTTTAATAATTAATTAACATAAAATTAATTAGATGAAATATTATTGTTCTAACAGTAGATGGCTCCCACATGTAGGGTAAAAATTCAAGGAAAATATTTATGTTTACCCCAACATTCCTCAACTACAGTCAAGGTTATCAATTGCACTTATTTACAGAAATAAGCGACTAGCTGGGGCCTAAGCAAGTAAACTACCTTGAATCATGGAAAACATATTGATATAAAACTTCTCAGTCAGTAAGACTGAGGAAAAGAAAATTCAATGTTATAATAGATGAGCCCTGGTTAGGCTTAAATAAAAAAAACAACATGGAGTCTGTTGTGTCATGAAAAATTCATGACACTTCTAATTTTCTTTCCTTTCATTCTGACAAATCCCAATGACAACAATCTTCCTCCAAGCTGAGCAACCCAAGAGTACTTAAAAGCTGGCTCAATCCTGGAATAAATCCAAGCAGAATAAAAAGCCAGCCGAAAACAAATTGGCATGAAGGGGCAACCCCCGATCCGGGATCGGATCGTGTAGGGGGCAGACTGTTTGTTTTTTCAGACGCCTGGTTCAAGGACGTACAGGATCCGTGGGTCCTGGAGGTGGTATCTCAGGGATACAAGATAGGCTTCAAATCTCAGCTGCCAAGGGGCAGATTCCTTCTCTCAAATCTGTCTACCAGACCAGAAAAGAGGGATTCCTTTCTAGGGTGCGTTCGGGATCTATCCTTCTTAGGAGTTGTTGTCCCGGTGCCTATCGAAGAAAGAGGTTTGGGGTTTTATTCAAACCTTGTTGTGGTCCCAAAGAAGGAGGGAACTTTCCTTTCTGGACCTAAATTGCTTAAACAAATTTCTCAGTGTCCCTTCCTTTCATTCAGGAAGGCCAGTTTATGACCACTATAGATCTGAAGGACACTTACCTTCATATTCCAATCCACAGGGAACACTTTCAGTTCCTGAGGTTTGCATTCCTGGACCAACACTTCCAGTCCATTGCCCTTCCATTTGGCCTAGCTACTGCTCCAAGAATCTTTACGAAGGTTCTGGGGGCTCTTCTAGCCGTTGCCAGAACTTAGGGTATTGCAGTAACCCCATACTTGGACGATATTCTGGTGCAAGCACCATGCTTTTGTCTTGCGGAAGAATTCTCGGAGTCCCCTCTGAGTCTTCTTCAATCACATGAATGGAAGATAAACTTGGAAAAAGTTCTCTTATCCCAAGTACCAGGGTGGAATTCCTGCGTACTATAATAGACTCCATATCTATGAAGATATTTCTAACAGACCAGAGACATTGCAAGCTAACTTCGGCATGTCTTGCCCTCCGGACCTCCTTGAGTTCCTCTGTGGCTCAGTGTATGGAGGTGATTGGTCTCATGGTGTCCTGCAAGTACATCATTCCTTTTGCCAGGTTCCATCTCAGACCTTTACAACTGTGCATGCTGAGGCAGTGGAACGGCGATCATTCAGATCTGTCTCAATAGATTGTATTAGACAGCCAGTTGAGAGAATCGCTCTCTTGGTGGCTCTGTTCAGATCATCTGTCCCGAGGGACATGCTTCTTAAGACCAGCCTGGGAGATTGTGACTATGAACACAATCCTATCCAGATGGGGAGCTGTTTGGGGTGCCAGGAAGGCACAGGGGTTGTGGATTCAGGAGGAGTCCTCCCTCCCAATCAATATTTTGGTACTACGGGCAATCTTCAAGGCCTTGAAGGCTTGATCACTTCTGGGTTTGTCCCAGTTTATCAGATTCCAATCAGATAATATAACCTTGGTGGCTTACATCAACCATCAGGGGGGAACGAGAAGTTCCTTGGTGATAAAGGAAGTATTTCAGATTCTGGAGTGGGCGGAGACCCACAGCTGTTCGCTGTCAGTGATCCACATTCTGGGTGTGGACAACTGGAAGGCGGATTTTCTCAGCAGGCAATCCTTCTATCCAGGGGAATGGTCTCTCCATCCTGAGGCGTTTGCAGATATATGCAGCAAGTGGGGGACAGGGGAGATAGATCTCATGGCGTACCTCTCAATACCAAGCTACCCAGGTACGGGTCAAGGTTGAGGGATCCCCAAGAGGATGCAATAGATGTACTAGCAGAGCCCTGGAGGTTTAAACTCATATATCTTTTTCCTCTATTACCGCTTCTTCCTCGAGTGCCGGCCCGCATCAAGCAGGAGCGGGTATCAGTAATCCTGATTGCTCCGACGTGGTTCGCGGATCTAGTGGGGATGTCCTCATTTCCTTCGTGGAAGTTACCTTGTCACAGAGACCTGCTGATACAAGGTCCATTTGTTCATCAAAATCTAGATTCACTGAGGCTGACTGCGTGGGGATTGAACACTTAGTCTTAACCAAGAGAGGTTTCTCTGAGAGTGTCATTCATACTCTTATTCAAGCTCGTAAACCAGTTACTCGGCGTATCTACCACAAGGTGTGGAGGACCTATTTATTCTGGTATAAAGAGCATGGTTTTTCATGGCACAGAGTTAAGGTTGCCAGGATCTTATCTTTTCTCCAGGATGGGCAGGAGAAGGGCTTCCTGCTAGTTCCCTGAGGGGACAGATTTCGTCCCTGTCAGTTTTATTGCACAAGAGACTGGCTGAGCTTCCAGACGTGCAGTCCTTTGTTAAGGCTCTGATTAGGATCAGACCTGTGTTTAGATCTGGGGCTCCTCCTTGGAGCCTAAATCTTGTTCTTCAGGTTTTGCAACAGGTTCCGTTTGAGCCTCTGCATTTCGTTGATATTAAATTGTGGTCTTGGAAGGTTCTCTTTTTATTGGCTATTGCCTCTGCGAGCAGAGTTTCTGAGATCTCTGCTGTGCAATGTGAGCCCCCTTATCTGATTTTTCATGCAGATAAGGCAGTTTTACGTACTAAGTTAGGTTTTCTTCCTAAGGTTGTGTCAGATCACAACATCAATCAGGAGGAGATTGTGGTTCCTTCCTTGTGTCCTAATCCTTCTTCATCGACGGAAGGCTTACTTCACAATTTGGATGTGGTTCGCACCTTGAAGTTCTATCTTCAGGCTACTAAGGAGTTTAGACAATCTTCCTTTTTGTTAGTTATCTATTCGGGGAGGCGTAAGGGGCAGAAGGCTACTTCGTTCCCTATATTTTTGTTTATGGAGTGTCATCCGCTTAACTTACGAGACAGCGGGACATTGCCCTCCTGAGAGCATAACAGCTCATTCCACTTCCACTAGAGCAGTGGCTTCCTCTTGGGCCTTTAAGAACGAGGCCTCTATGGATCAGATTTGTAAGGCGACCTGTCCTTGTTACATACTTTTTCAAAATTTTACAAGTTTGATGTATTTGCTTCGGCTGAAGCAGCTTTCGGGAGAAAAGTTTTGCAGGCTGTGGTGCCCTCAGAATAGGGTTCACCTCTTCCTTTTTGTTACCTCCCGTTATTCATTCAGTGTCATCTGGTGCTTGGGTATAGTTTTCCCAACAGTAAGGAATGAAGCCGTGGTCTCTCCCTATCTTAGGAAGGAAAACATAATTTATGCTTACCAGAAAAAAGCTTCTGCTTTACTGCTTATTTTTCACAGATAAAGATGGTGTTACAGGCTGGATATCTGAGTATGCACACAACAAAGTAGCAAGCTGCACTGAAACTCTTCTCTGTCCTCTGACTGTTATGTTGAGCACATGCATTATATGCACACTCCTCTACAACTAAGAGTAGTCTTCCTTGGTGACACCATTTCAGATCTGCTCACTTGTTGGTTGATCAGGAGAAGATGATGTGATGAAACGGCATGACAGAACACAGCGGCTGTTTGTCTGCACATCATTAGGTTTTGTACATTAATCAGTTATCTTGTTGAAGTAGAATCCTACTTTCCCATTACTGAAAAGGTAGATTTGAGATGTGGCAATCCTCTAGAATGTCACACTTTTTGTGTGATCAAACAGCAAATAATAATATAAATACACCTCTGCTTGCTGTTGTTTTAAACTTGTCTTCTGTTGTGCTCCACGGTGATATTTACGGAACAGGTGTCAGTAAAACACCACCATGCAAATTTAGTTTATATGGCAGTTATTACTAGGAACGGGATCATTTGTTGGTCAACAGCTAATACTAGCTGTTGGGGTTATTTATCAACCCCCCCTCTCTTTTTTTTTTTTAAATAAAAACTAGAAGCTTCTATCTGACCAGAATTGTCACAACCTTCTGAAAAAATTGCCACTGTGACATTTAGGTGCTAATGGTATTCATACATAGGTAATTGACACATTGAAATCTTGCCATAATGTATGTCTGATTTCTTTTTAATTAGATTAAAACTTCAGAATAAAAATGAACATCAAGATAGTCATTTATGTTAACATTTAACTACACTTATAGCATTTTCTTTAAATATAATGGTTCATATTCCCTTTAAATAAAATATATATACTCTCCCCTACAATGTGATCCTAAGGATAAAAATCTCCAAATACTATAGATATATGTTCTTTAAAACAAATGGAGGCTATTTTCCTAAACATGATAAAACTATCACCTAGATTTAGAGTTTTGCATTAGAAGGGGTGCGTTAGCTACGCGTGTTATTTTCCCCCCGCACCTTTTAAACAACGCTGGTATTTAGAGTTCTGTGAAGGGCTGCGTTAGGCTCCAAAAAGGGAGCGTACAGGCATATTTACCGCCACTGCAACTCTAAATACCAGCGTTGCTTACGGACGCGGCCAGCTTCAAAAACGTGCTCGTGCACAATATCCCCATAGGAAACAATGGGGCAGTTTGAGCTGAAAAAAAACCTAACAGCTGCAAAAAAGCAGCGTTCAGCTCCTAACGCAGCCCCATTGCTTCCTATGGGGAAACACTTCCTAAGTCTGCACCTAACACTCTAACATGTACCCCGAGTCTAAACACCCCTAACCTTACACTTATTAACCCCTAATCTGCCGCCCCCACTATCGCTGACCCCTGCATTTTATTATTAACCCCTAATCTGCCGCTCCGTACACCGCCGCAACCTACATTATCCCTATGTACCCCTAATCTGCTGCCCCTAACATCGCCGACCCCTATATTATATTTATTACCCCCTAATCTGCCCCCCCCCAACGTCGCCGCTACCTACCTACACTTCTTAACCCCTAATCTGCCGACCGGACCTTGCTGCCACTATAATAAATGTATTAACCCCTAAACCGCCTCACTCCCGCCTCAAAAACCCTATAATAAATAGTATTAACGCTGGTTTTGGCCGCCCGCTGGTATTTAGTCAGTCAGGAAAGGGTCTAACGCTCACTTTCCAGCCGCAACTTTTCCATACCGCAGATCCCCTTACGTCAATTGCGTATCCTATCTTTTCAATGGGATCTTTCTAACGCTGGTATTTAGAGTCTTGTCTGAAGTGAGCGTTAGAACTCTAACGACAAAACTCCAGCAGCAGAAAAAAGTCAGGCGTTAAGAGCTTTAGGGGCTAACGCCGGTTCATAAAGCTCTTAACTACTGTGCTCTAAAGTACACTAACACCCATAAACTACCTATGCACCCCTAAACCGAGGTCCCCCCACATCGCTGCCACTCTAATAAAAATTTTTAACCCCTAATCTGCTGAACGCACACCGCCGCAACCTACATTATCCCTATGTACCCCTAATCTGCTGGCCCTAACATCGCCGACCCCTATATTATATTTATTACCCCCTAATCTGCCCCCCCCCAACGTCGCCGCTACCTACCTACACTTCTTAACCCCTAATCTGCCGACCGGACCTCGCCGCCACTATAATAAATGTATTGACCCCTAAACCGCCTCACTCCCACCTCAAAAACCCAATAATAAATAGTATTAACCCCTAATCTGCCCTCCCTAACATCGCAGACAGCTAACTTCAAGTATTAACCCCTAATCTGCCGACCGGACCTCGCCACTACTATAATAAATGTATTAACCCCTAAAGCTAAGTCTAACCCTAACACTAACACCCCCCTAAATTAAATATAATTTTTATCTAACTAAATAAATGAACTCTTATTAAATAAATTAATCCTATTTAAAACTAAATACTTATCTGTAAAATAAACCCTAATATAGCTGCAATATAACGAATAATTATATTGTAGCTATTTTAGCATTTATATTTATTTTACAGGCAACTTTGTATTTATTTTATCTAGGTACAATAGCTATTAAATAGTTAATAACTATTTAATAGCTACCTAGTTAAAATAATTACAAAATTACCTGTAAAATAAATCCTAACCTAAGTTACAATTAAACCTAACACTACACTATCAATAAATTAATTAACTAAACTATCTACAATTATCTACAATTAAATCAACTAAACTAAATTACAAAAAAAAAAAAACACTAAATTACAAAAAATAAAAAAAATTACAAGAATTTTAAACTAATTACACCTACTCTAAGCCCCCTAAAAGAATAACAAAGACCCCCAAAATAAAAAAATGCCCTACCCTATTCTAAAATAAAAAGTTAACAGCTCTTTTACCTTACCAGCCCTTAAAAGGGACTTTTGCGGGGCATGCACCAAAGAAAACAGTTCTTTTGCATTTAAATAAACATACAATTACCCCCCCCAACATTACAACCCACCACCCACATACCCCTAATCTAACCCAAACACCTCTTAAAAAAACCTAACACTAAGCCCCTGAAGATCTCCCTACCTTATCTTCACCACTCCGGGTATCACCGATCCTTCCAGAAGAGGGTCCGAAGTCTTCATCCTATCCGGCAAGAAGAGGTCCAGAAGAGGCTCCGAAGTCTTCATCCTATCCGGCAAGAAGAGGACATCCGGACCTGAAGGCTTGCGCGGAAACAGGGGTATACGGCCCCATTCGGCCCGTGATAAATCGGCTCTTTAGTGTCTATAAAACAATGGGAGCTGCCATGTTGTAACTTAGGTTACCGTCTCTGCTGTGGCCAATTAGGGAAAGTTATAAATAGGTCACTAGAGTGTGCAACCAATTGCTGTGGGGAATATAAGAATACTCTGCACTTCCATTTCTAACAGGAACTGAAAAGCTCACTATTTCAGAATGGAATTACAGGAAAAGGGGACAAAATAAATAATGAATGTATATTACAGATGTTATTTTATATATATGATTTATCAATTTATATTACCATCTCAAAGTGTTTAATGTCCCATTAAAATGCACTGGTAAAGCAATAAAAAAAGGGGCTTGTTGCATTGGGAGTATTCCCTTTTGATCACACATTTGTGTGTTGCTATGCTGAGATAGGCATCAGTTATATCTCTTCCCTTTTTCTCTCCAGATATTTTAGTTAATATCTAGACACACTCTCCTCATTTTATCTCTATTACTATCTGACACTTACTCTGGTCATAATAGAGCTCAGCTTACCTTTGAGGTTTTCACTTTTATGTTTTAACTTTTTTTTTTTCTTTTTTATGTTGCAATATAAAATAAAATTGAATTAAAGAGTTAAAAAATAAAAGGGTTGTATCTGATAACTGGTAAAAAGCCTATTCCTGCAGCAGATGGCCAATTACACTCTGAATACAAATAAAAAAGCAGGAGATAAACTGCAAGGACCTTCAGTTCAATTTCACCTCAGATTTTTCTAATAAGTTCATGTCACTTTATTACCATCCTGTAATGTAAAAGCTGCCAAAACGACTGTCATGCTAACAGCCGACAACAGCCGCATTCTCAGTCTTAGCTCTCGCAGCCTGATTATTGCTTAGGCCCTGATGGGATACAAACTAATAGTGTGCGCCAATATCAAACATAACATGATATGTACAGTAATTGCCTGTTTATCTCTAGAGCAGAAACAGACTGAGCAGGTAATGCAGATTTCTTCTCCTTGTACAGTCACCGTATGCACGTGCACATAATGTGATATGAATTATGTCATTGTGCAGCTTATCAGTGAGTACTTAATTGGCATATATATTATTATTATTATCGGTTATTTGTAGAGCGCCAACAGATTCCGCCGCGCTATAAACAAAGGTGGACTGCAACAAAACATTTATAGGAATAAAATAGGTAGAGGGCCCTGCCAAGACTCGCACTGTTGTAGTCAGCTCTTAAGAAGGTGATCTACAAACAGCTGGACTATTATGCTTACATGCTAAGGGGGTTCAGGGAATAGCAATGGAGGAGAGGAACTGGACTTAGGGAAGATTAGTGTAGGTTGTATGCATCCCTGAACGGTAGAGTCTTTAGGGAGCGCTTGAAGCTTTCAAAACTAGGGGAGAGTCTTGTGGAGCGAGGCAGAGAGTTCCACAAGATGGGAGCCAGTCTGGAGAAGTCCTGTAAACGGGAGTGTGAGGAGGTAACAATAGAGGAGGAGAGGAGGAGGTCATGAGCAGAGCGAAGTGTCCCAAATGCCCTCAAAATAGATGGTAATATAGTTTTTAACTAAAAAAAATTACAATTTGCAACCGACTAAAATAGAATATTTGGATGTAACACTGGAATGGACTGATGAGGGGAATGTTTTGTCTTCCACCTATTTTAAAAGTGTTGATAGCAACAACTTTCTCCATTTTTCGAGTAATCATTTAAATAGCTGGAAGACAAACATTCCCTACAGTCAATTCAGACGTATAAGGAGAAATTGTAGGACAATGGAATTATACGACACACAGTCTGAAATTTTGATTACTAGATTCAAAGAAAAAGGATACCCCCAAGGGCTCATCAATGACAGTTATTTGAGAGCCAGAAATATCAATAGAGCTAAAATGTTTTATCCTCCATCTATAGAGGAAGAATCTATTATTAAAAAGAAAAAGAAAAACTTGGATAATCCAGCATTTATCACACAATATAATTCGGAACATAAACAGATCAGGCAAATTTTGAAAAAATATTGGCCCATAATCTTAAAAGATTATATAATAATAATAAATAAGATTGGTGTTTCGTAGAGCACCTACTCTTAAGCAAAAATTAGCCCTGAGCAATGTAGTAATAGCAAAAAGGATGAATACACGTAAGGAAAATATTGTACATCTCAATAAGGGTAAAATAGGATATTATAGATGCAATAAAAGCAGATGTTACATGTGCAAATATGTAACGCATGGGAGTAAGTCAGTGGTATGTGACGCCACGGGAGAGACTATGGGGTCTATCTATCAAGCTCCGAATGGAGCTTGACGCTCCGTGTTTCGGGCGAGCCTGCAACCGATAATAACAGTTTGAACTGTGAGTACAGATATCGTTTTATAATACGTTGCTTGATATTTCACTAAAAGGAACTCCCCTTCTCATAGGAGGATCCTCACGCTGTTAAAAGATTCACGCTGCTAAGGATACGATTTAAAGACAGCTATTCGGCTTTGATCTGGGCTCCAAATAGGATTGTTATCTGAACTTTTCATATACAGATTTTACTGGGATCACCCACACAGTTTGCACAGCCGAATTACGCACAAAGACATTACCTCTAATCACCCAATGTATTTCTGATTTTATTCACATGTGTGTTACAATTTTTATCAATTTTTATTGTATCCATTTTATCTTTATTGCGCTGAGATTTATTATTGTATAATGTATATTGTACTAGGCCAACCTATTAGTATGCTATATGTGCTATATATGTTTTATTACATTTTCTATTGCAACAATTAAATTAATACTGTGTTATATGTTAACCGGCACCTTCTTTTCACATTATTGTTCATCTGTTACTATTTACAGAGGAATTTTGATCGATTTGATTCTATATATTTTTAAGGTTTACCTGTATTCACTATCAATTTTACTTAGATTTATGTGATCAATTATATTCACACTACATACAATTAGTACAAGTATACAGACCATATCATAGTGTCACACATTACCCCCTTCCCTAGGTCTAGCTAGCTACTAGGTTAAATAGAGTTAATGACACATTTAAAGTGATATATGTCACTTACACTTAACAACATATGTATTTTATTCTAACACATTATATAATGTATCATTTAAGTTGCCTTTAGCACTAAAGTGACACATACCAATTACACTTACCAAAACATAGGGCGTGATCACATATACGGCCCAGGTTTCGCTGCAAGTGTGGGAACCCGCGCTGCCCGTAATTTCACCTCGCACATCGGGTATTACATATACTGCACCATTAGATGCTAAAGTGCCGTAAGTCGGATAAACTAGCGATGTTCAGAAATGAGCGTAAATACAATTTCTGGAGTCGCTAGTGACTTACGGCACTTAAGAAACTGCCGGCGCCTAAGAAAAGTAAATAAAATAACAAATCTCCCGTAAAAGTCTAACACGCCTCATAAAAAATAAGCCCGACACGTAAAACCCCTATATCCGCAATCCCCCCTCTCATTACTAATATTAAATGTATTAACCCCTATATTCGCCATCAAACCCACACCGCCAGTAAAAACTAATTAGCCCACAACGCAATTAACCTATTCACCCCTATTCATTAACCTATATTAACCCCTAAACCGCCATAGCCCACATAGCCTATTAAATGTATTAACCCCTAATCTACCGCAGCCAACGTCACCGCCACTATAATAAAGTTATTAACCCCTAAACCTAAGTCTAACCCTAACACCCCCCTAACTTAAATATTATTTAAATAAATATAAATAAATTTACTATTATTAACTAACGGCTAGATTTAGAGTTCTGCGGCCAAAGGGGTGCGTTAGCTACGCATGCTTTTTTTCTCCCGCACCTTTTAAATAACGCTGGTATTTAGAGTTCACAGAATGGCTGCGTTAGGCTCCAAAAAGGGAGCGTAGAGCATATTTACCGCCACTGCAACTCTAGATACCAGCGTTGCTTACGGACGTGGCCAGCTTCAAAAACGTGCTCGTGCACGATTCCCCCATAGAAAACAATGTGGCCATTTGAGCTGAAAAAAAACCTAACACCTGCAAAAAAGCAGTGTTCAGCTCCTAACGCAGCCCCATTGTTTTCAATGGGGAAACACTTCCTACGTCTGCACCTAACACTCTAACATGTACCCCGAGTCTAAACACCCCTAACCTTACGCTTATTAACCCCTAATCTGCCGCCCCCGCTATCGCTGACACCTGCATATTTTTTTTAACCCCTAATCTGCCGCTCCGTACACCGCCGCTACCTACAATATACCTATGTACCCCAATCTGCTGCCCCTAACACCGCCGACCCCTATATTATATTTATTAACCCCTAATCTGCCCCCCACAATGTCGCCTCCACCTACCTACAATAATTAACCCCTAATCTGCCGACCGAACTGCCCCGCTACTATAATAAATGTATTAACCACTAATCCGCCTCACTCCCGCCTCAATAACCCTATAATAAATAGTATTAACCCCTAATCTGCCCTCCCTAACATCGCCGACACCTAAATTCAAACATTAACCCCTAATCTACCGACCGGAGCTCACCGCTATTCTAATAAATGTATTAACCCCTAAAGCTAAGTCTAACCCTAACCCTAACACCCCCCTAAGTTAAATATAATTTTTATCTAACTAAATAAATTAACTATTATTAAATAAATTATTCCTATTTAAAGCTAAATACTTACCTGTAAAATAAACCCTAATATAGCTACAATATAAATTATAATTATATTGTAGCTATTTTAGGATTTATATTTATTTTACAGGTAACTTTGTAATTATTTTAACCAGGTACAATAGCTATTAAATAGTTAATAACTATTTAATAGTTACCTAGTTAAAATAATTACAAAATTACCTGTAAAATAAATCCTAACCTAAGTTACAATTAAACCTAACACTACACTATCAATAAATTAATTAAATAAAATGCCTCCGATTACCTACAATTAAACCTAACACTACACTATCAATAAATTAATTAAATACAATACCTACAAATAAATACATTTAAATAAACTAACTAAAGTACAAAAAATAAAAAAGAACTAAGTTACAAAAAATAATTTTTTTTTTTACAAACATAAGAAAAATATTACAACAATTTTAAACTAATTACACCTACTCTAAGCCCCCTAATAAAATAACAAAGCCCCCCAAAATAAAAAAAATGCCCTACCCTATTCTAAATTAAAAAAGTTCAAAGCTCTTTTACCTTACCAGCCCTTACCAGCCCTTAAAAGGACCTTTTGTGGGGCATGCCCCAAAGAATTCAGCTCTTTTGCCTGTAAAAAAACCCACATACAATACCCCCCCCAACATTAAAACCCACCACCCACATACCCCTAATCTAACCCAAACCCCCCTTAAATAAACCTAACACTAAGCCCCTGAAGATCTTCCTACCTTATCTTCACCTCGTCGGGTATCACCCCGATCTGTCCTGGCTCCGAAATCTTCATCCAAGCCCAAGCGGGGGCTGGTGATCCATAATCCGGCAGCTGAAGAGGTCCAGAAGAGGCTCCAAAGTCTTCATCCTATCCGGGAAGAAGAGGCGATCTGGACCGGCAACCATCTTGATCCAAGCGACATCTTCTATCTTCATCCGATGAGGAACGGCTCCATCGTGAAGACCTCCAGCACGGATCAATCTTCTTCTTCCGAAGTCCAACTGAAGAATGAAGGTTCCTTTAAGGGACGTCATCCAAGATGGCATCCCTCGAATTCCGATTGGCTGATAAGATTCTATCAGCCAATCGGAATTAAGGTAGGAAAATTCTGATTGGCTGATGGAATCAGCCAATCAGAATCAAGTTCAATCCGATTGGCTGATCCAATCACCCAATCAGATTGAGCTCGCATTCTATTGGCTGTTAAAAGGACCTTTTGTGGGGCATGCCCCAAAGAATTCAGCTCTTTTGCCTGTAAAAAAAACACATACAATACCCCCCAACATTAAAACCCACCACCCACATACCCCTAATCTAACCCAAACCCCCCTTAAATAAACCTAACACTAAGCCCCTGAAGATCTTCCTACCTTATCTTCACCTCGCCGGGTATCACACCTATCCGTCCTGGCTCCAAAATCTTCATCCAAGCCCAAGCGGGGGCTGGCGATCCATAATCCGGCGGCTGAAGAGGTCCAGAAGAGGCTCCAAAGTCTTCATCCTATCCGGGAAGAAGAGGCGATCCGGACCGGCAACCATCTTGATCCAAGCGGCATCTTCTATCTTCATACGATAAGGAACGGCTCCATCGTGAAGACCGTCAGCGCGGATCAATCTTCTTCTTCTGACGTCCAACTGAAGAATGAAGGTTCCTTTATGGGACGTCATCCAAGATGGCATCCCTCGAATTCCGATTGGCTGATAGGATTCTATCAGGCTCGCATTCTATTGGCTGTTCCGATCAGCCAATTGAATGCGAGCTCAATTTGATTGGCTGATCGGATCAGCCAATCGGATTGAACTTGATTCTGATTGGCTGATTCCATCAGCCAATCAGAATTTTCCTACCTTAATTCAGATTGGCTGATAGAATCATATCAGCCAATCGGAATTCGAGGGACACCATCTTGGATGACGTCCCTTAAAGGAACCTTCATTCTTCAGTTGGACGTCGGAAGAAGAAGATTGATCCGCGCTGGAGGTCTTCACGATGGAGCCGTTCCTTATCGGATGAAGATAGAAGATGCCGCTTGGATCAAGATGGTTGCCGGTCCGGATTGCCTCTTCTTCCCGGATAGGATGAAGACTTTGGAGCCTCTTCTGGACCTCTTCAGCCGCCGGATTATGGATCGCCAGCCCCCGCTTGGGCTTGGATGAAGATTTCGGAGCCAGGACGGATCGGTGTGATACCCGGCGAGGTGAAGATAAGGTAGGAAGATCTTCAGGGGCTTAGTGTTAGGTTTATTTAAGGGGGGGTTTGGGTTAGATTAGGGGTATGTGGGTGGTGGGTTTTAATGTTGGGGGGGTATTGTATGTTTTTTTTACAGGCAAAAGAGCTGAATTCTTTGGGGCATGCCCCACAAAAGGTCTTTTTAAGGGCTGGTAAGGTAAAAGAGCTTTGAACTTTTTTAATTTAGAATAGGGTAGGGCATTTTTTTTATTTTGGGGGGCTTTGTTATTTTATTAGGGGGCTTAGAGTAGGTGTAATTAGTTTAAAATTGTTGTAATATTTTTCTTATGTTTGTAAATATTTTTTTATTTTTTGTAACTTAGTTCTTTTTTATTTTTTGTACTTTAGTTAGTTTATTTAAATGTATTTATTTGTAGGTATTGTATTTAATTAATTTATTGATAGTGTAGTGTTAGGTTTAATTGTAGGTAATTGGAGGTATTTTATTTAATTAATTTATTGATAGTGTAGTGTTAGGTTTAATTGTAACTTAGGTTAGGATTTATTTTACAGGTAATTTTGTAATTATTTTAACTAGGTAACTATTAAATAGTTATTAACTATTTAATAGCTATTGTACCTGGTTAAAATAATTACAAAGTTACCTGTAAAATAAATATAAATCCTAAAATAGCTACAATATAATTATAATTTATATTGTAGCTAAATTAGGGTTTATTTTACAGGTAAGTATTTAGCTTTAAATAGGAATAATTTATTTAATAATAGTTAATTTATTTCGTTAGATTTAAATTATATTTAAGTTAGGGGGGTGTTAGGGTTAGGGTTAGAATTAGCTTTAGGGGTTAAAAAATTTATTAGAATAGCAGTGAGCTCCGGTCGGCAGATTAGGGGTTAATGCTTGAAGTTAGGTGTCGGCGATGTTAGGGAGGGCAGATTAGGGGTTAATACTATTTATGATAGGGTTATTGAGGCGGGAGTGAGGCGGATTAGGGGTTAATAACTTTATTATAATAGCGGCTCGGTCCCGTCGGCAGATTAGGGGTTAATAAGTGTAGGCAGGTGGAGGCGACGTTGAGGGGGCAGATTAGGGGTTAATAAATATAATATAGGGGTCGGCGGTGTTAGGGGCAACAGATTAGGGGTACATAAGTATAACGTACCTTGCGGCGGCGTGCGGACGGCTTGGATCAAGATGGTTGCCGGTCCGGATCGCCTCTTCTTCCCGGATAGGATGAAGACTTTGGAGCCTCTTCTGGACCTCTTCAGCCGCCGGATTATGGATCGCCAGCCCCCGCTTGGGCTTGGATGAAGATTTCGGAGCCAGGACGGATCGGTGTGATACCCGGCGAGGTGAAGATAAGGTAGGAAGATCTTCAGGGGCTTAGTGTTAGGTTTATTTAAGGGGGGGTTTGGGTTAGATTAGGGGTATGTGGGTGGTGGGTTTTAATGTTGGGGGGGTATTGTATGTTTTTTTTACAGGCAAAAGAGCTGAATTCTTTGGGGCATGCCCCACAAAAGGTCTTTTTAAGGGCTGGTAAGGTAAAAGAGCTTTGAACTTTTTTAATTTAGAATAGGGTAGGGCATTTTTTTTATTTTGGGGGGCTTTGTTATGTTATTAGGGGGCTTAGAGTAGGTGTAATTAGTTTAAAATTGTTGTAATATTTTTCTTATGTTTGTAAATATTTTTTTATTTTTTGTAACTTAGTTCTTTTTTATTTTTTGTACTTTAGTTAGTTTATTTAAATGTATTTATTTGTAGGTATTGTATTTAATTAATTTATTGATAGTGTAGTGTTAGGTTTAATTGTAGGTAATTGGAGGTATTTTATTTAATTAATTTATTGATAGTGTAGTGTTAGGTTTAATTGTAACTTAGGTTAGGATTTATTTTACAGGTAATTTTGTAATTATTTTAACTAGGTAACTATTAAATAGTTATTAACTATTTAATAGCTATTGTACCTGGTTAAAATAATTACAAAGTTACCTGTAAAATAAATATAAATCC
Source organism: Bombina bombina (assembly GCF_027579735.1). Lineage (NCBI taxonomy): Eukaryota > Metazoa > Chordata > Amphibia > Anura > Bombinatoridae > Bombina > Bombina bombina. The sequence continues at coordinate 672,745,346 of NC_069500.1, read as the reverse complement.
TAAAATAGCTACAATATAATTATAATTTATATTGTAGCTATATTAGGGTTTATTTTACAGGTAAGTATTTAGCTTTAAATAGGAATAATTTATTTAATAATAGTTAATTTATTTCGTTAGATTTAAATTATATTTAAGTTAGGGGGGTGTTAGGGTTAGGGTTAGAATTAGCTTTAGGGGTTAAAAAATTTATTAGAATAGCAGTGAGCTCCGGTCGGCAGATTAGGGGTTAATGCTTGAAGTTAGGTGTCGGCGATGTTAGGGAGGGCAGATTAGGGGTTAATACTATTTATTATAGGGTTATTGAGGCGGGAGTGAGGCGGATTAGGGGTTAATAACTTTATTATAATAGTGGCTCGGTCCGGTCGGCAGATTAGGGGTTAATAAGTGTAGGCAGGTGGAGGCGACGTTGAGGGGGCAGATTAGGGGTTAATAAATATAATATAGGGGTCGGCGGTGTTAGGGGCAACAGATTAGGGGTACATAAGTATAACGTACCTTGCGGGGGTGTGCAGACGGCAGATTAGGGGTTAAAAAAATTTAATAGAGTGGCAGCGATGTGGGGGGACTTCGGTTTAGGGGTACATAGGTAGTTTATGGGTGTTAGTGTACTTTAGAGCACAGTAGTTAAGAGCTTTATAAACCGGCGTTAGCCCAGAAAGCTCTTAACTACTGTTTTTTTTCTGCGGCTGGAGTTTTGTCGTTAGATTTCTAACGCTCACTTCAGCCACGACTCTAAATACCGGCGTTAGAAAGATCACATTGAAAAGATAGGATACGCAATTGACGTAAGGGGATCTGCGGTATGGAAAAGTCGCGGCTGGAAAGTGAGCGTTAGACCCTTTCCTGACTGACTCCAAATACCAGAGGGCGGTAAAAACCAGCGTTAGGAGCCTCTAACGCTGGTTTTGATGGCTACCGCCCAACTCTAAATCTAGCCGTAAATTATTCCTATTTAAAACTAAATACTTACCTATAAAATAAACCCTAAGATAGCTACAATATAATTAATAATTACATTATAGCTACTTTAGGATTTATTTTTATTTTACAGACAACTTTGTATTTATTTTAACTAGGTACAATAGTTATTAAATAGTTATTAACTATTTAATAGCTACCTAGTTAAAATAAATACAAATTTACCTGTAAAATAAATCCTAACCTAAGTTACACTAACACCTAACACTACACTATCATTAAATAAATTAAATTAATTAAATACAATTACCTAAAATTAAATACAATTGAATAAAATAAACTAAAGTACAAAACAAAACAACACTAAATTACAGAAAATAAAAAAAATACAAGAAGTTTAAACTAATTACACCTAATCTAAGCCCCCTAATAAAATAAAAAAGCCCCCCAAAATAATAAAATTCCCTACCCTATACTAAATTACAAATAGCCCTTAAAAGGGCTTTTTGCGGTGCATTGCCCCAAAGTAATCAGCACTTTTACCTGTAAAAAAAGATATACAACCCCCCCCAATGTTAAAACTCACCACCCACAGACCCAACCCTACTCTAAAACCCCCCCAATCCCCCTTTAAAAAACCTAACACTACCCCCTTGAAGATCTCCCACCCAGCCTTCACCCAGCCGGGCACAAATGGACCTCCAGAGGGGCAGAAGTCTTCATCCGATCTGGCCAGAAGAGGACATCCAGACTGGCAGAAGTCTTCATCCAGATGGCATCTTCAATCTTCTTCCATCCGGAGTGGAGCGGGTCCATCTTGAAGACATCCGACGCGGAGCATCCTCTTCCATCCGACGGTGACTGAAGAATGAAGGTTCCTTTAAATGACGTCATCCAAGATGGCGTCCCTTCAATTTCGATTGGCTGATAGAATTCTATCAGCCAATCGGAATTAAGGTAGGAAAAATCCTATTGGCTGATGCAATGAAGTTCAATCCGATTGGCTGATCCAATCAGCCAATAGAATGGACCTTGCATTCTATTGGCTGTTCAATCATCCAATAGAATGCGAGCTCAATCCTATTTTTGATTGGTGTCTAAATGCAGCTACCAATCACCAAGCACTACCCAGGTGCTGAACCAAAAATGGGCTGGCTCCTAAGCTTACATTCAAATAAATACCAAGAGAATGAAGAAAAATCAATAATAGGAGTAAATTAGAAAGTTGCTTAAAATTGCATTCTCTATCTGAATCATGAAAGTTTAATTTTGACTATACTATCCCTTTAAATTACCTTTTCTGCTGTGGCCAGTTAGGGACAGTTATAAATAGCTCACAAGAGTGTAACAAAAACTGAAAAGCTTAAAATTTCAGAATGAAATTACAGGAAAAGGGGAAAAATAAATAATGAAAGTATATTGCATATATATATATATATATATATATATATATATATATATATATATATATAAAACATTTATCCTTTTATATTAACATTACCATCTCCAAGTGTTTAAAGTCCCTGTAAAAACAAACTGTGAACTACATGATAATGTACCTTCATATCTGTGAATTTTGCAATTAATAATGAAGCTTTATTTTGTCACAAAAGCTTTTTTTTTTCTTTTTTTTTTTTCTTTTCACTGATTTACATGTTGTTAGGTTAAGGTATAATATGCTAAACCACTGTGTGCCTAGACAGTATGAAGTGCAGTAAAAAGTAAACCGGTTCAGTTTTACTGGACTCACCCGCTCCTCAGCGCTAACAGCAACTCCACCGTGTGAAGTCCGTTGCCTCCCCTCACTCGCTTCCGTATGCGTCCGGTCCTGGGGCCTGGGATTCTTTAAACGCTCAGCTCCTTGTCTGGGTTAACCAACTTAAAACAGTTGGAAACTTTCGCTTCCGTCTGTGGCGTGAGGCTGCTATGCCCAAAACAAAACCCTCCTCAGACGTCTTCCGGGGGTGAAGGGGGGGCGTGGTCCATCTGTACGTCAGTAGTTGAAGGGAAACCTTGATTGTAGCTGCGCGGAGTCCGTAGTGCAGCAGTAAGACAGGGAATGATTGGAGTAGTCTCCTCTGGATGTGCTGAACACGCTTGCAGGTCAAATTACAGGATAAACAAAAAGTGTAGCGGAGCACCAGTCCAGTTATATAAAAGTAACCTTTATTGAATTCCAAAATAAAAAGAACAACAACAGGGTGCCATTCTCCTACAGCTGACTCCTATTAGGAGAATGGCACCCTGTTGTGGTTCTTTTTATTTTGGAATTCAATAAAGGTTACTTTTATATAACTGGACTGGTGCTCCGCTACATTTTTTGTTTATAAGGTATAATATGGTTTATATCCTGTAAATTCAGTGTAATTTACTCAACTGTAATCTGTGAATCTCAGCTGCTGAACTTGATAAAATGTTTAGCACTGTTTGAGTGTATCTGTGTAAAGTATTGATTAAATGCTACTTATGTTATAGGTAACAAAGTTATACCACAGATGTTATATAGCAGATTATGTGAACAGTGAATCTATAGAATTGGCCACAGGTTAAATCTCCTGCCAGGTTAAATCTCCTGCAAAAGAACAAAGCTGGAGAGTACCTGTAATTAAGACCATCTACTGAAGCCCTCTGTTACGTGACTGAGCTGGAAGACTGAGGTAACTAATAGCAGTCAGGAGGTCTGGCACAACAATGGTGAATAATATGCCTGTACGAAGTAAACTCTGGCTACAGGTCCTGGAAGTTTGTTTCCATGGGGCTACACGCAGTTACCGGGGCCGTGGATGATGACGTCAGATGTCTGATCCTAGAGAGAGAGATACTGAAGGCTACAGTTTGCAAGCCGGGTTGAACTGCAGTAGCGGTAGTTAATGTAGAACCTTGTTATAGCTGCAGAAGTACTCCTGTAGAAGCTTTAAAGTCTGTGAGTGCCGATTTATAAGACAACACTGGAACTGAAGGTAGGAAGCTAAATAACTATAAGATTCTAAAGGTTTGTGTATCATAGGTTTCCAAATTACCAACCAGGGAATGCTAGTCTGGAAGGACGTTTTATAAGCAGATGGTAATAAGAAACCGCCCTTAATTAAAGGAACAGAGGGAATGAAGCTTCCATGACATAGTCCCCCCGCCTTTACGGACGTGGTCAATCAGGATGGCGGCGATGGAATAAGGAAACCAACCGAGGTGCAGAGAGGCTGGTGGAATGTTCCCAGGAATCATCCTCATGACCATAACTATCCCAGTGAATGAGATACTGCAGCTGTCCACGGACACGTCTAGAATTAAGGATACTGTGAACTTCATATTCCTCGTCAGGTAAAGGAGGGGGTTGCTTAAAATCCAGCCTAAAATTCGGTTCAAGAAGTAGCATTATATGGTTTAACCAAAGAGACATGGAAGGTTGGATGGATTCTATAGGAGGCTGGGAGCTGTAGGGTCACAGGATTGAAGACAGCTGAAACTGGAAATGGACCATTAAATAGTTTACTGAGTTTTTTTACTCGGTGTCTGGAGTCGTAGGTGTTTAGTAGAAAGCCAGACCTTATCGCCAATGGAATAGCTGGGCGGAGCTCTATGTCTGAGATCATAGTAGTGCTTTTGAAGGGCCTGGGCGTCCTTAATATAATCCATAATGATGGAGAAAGTTTGGTTGAGTGTGTTATGTCAATAACTAGAGGGCACAAGGCTTCTTGATGCAGAAGGAAATGGAAGCTAGGGTGGAAGCCATAGTTAGCGAAGAACGGGGTGAGTTTGGTGGAGGAGTTGACCATGTTATTGTAAGTAAATTCTGCTAAAGGGAGTAAAAAGGACCAGTCATCTTGCTTGTGTGAACAGTAGCAACATAGGTACTGTTCAAGTCATTGGTTGGTCCTCTCAGATTGTCCATTGGTCTTCGGATGATAAGCTGTGCTCAACTGTTGTTGTATTTGTAAGGAAGTACATAACAGCTTCCAAAATTTCAAAGTAAATTGAGACCCACGATCGGTTGTCAGTGTACGAGGCAAACAATGCAGCTTAACAATGTTATTTATGAATAATTCACACGTTTGTTGTGCTGAAGGAAGAGTATTTTAGGGGATGAAATGGGCCATTTTAGTGAATAAATCCACAACAAGTATGGTGTTGTTATCGTAAGATTTAGGGAGGTCAACAATGAAATCCATTGCGATGTCACTCCAAGGTTTATTGGAGACTGGCAAGGAAAGAAGGAGACCATAAGGGTGTGTTCTAGCCGGCTTAGCTGTATAACAAATGGAAAAGTTTGACCATGTTAGGCCACCAGTACGTTCTTTGTAATAGATGAATGGTCCTTTGAACTCCCAATGTGTCCAGTAAGTGGAGAGTCATGAGTCAGTCGTAGGACAGTTTCACTGAGATCTGGAGGTACAGTATATAATAATAGTAATAATTAGTGGTTATGGTAATATACATCATCTTTATCCTTGTGTAGCATCTGTATAGGTTTGGTAGGATCTGTTGCTTGTTTTTCTTTAACCTCCTTCACTAAGTCAGTGATGTCTCCAAGAAAACCGGTTTTGGGTATTACTATATTCTGAACGCAGGAGTTTTAATTATTTTCTAGAGAGAGCGTCTGCTTTGCCATTCTTAGAACCTGGTCGATAAGTTATGAGGTAGTTGAAGTACAAACTCCATCTAACCTGTTGTTCAGATAATGTTCTATTAGTTTGAAGATTTCTTTGGTCTGAGTAAATAAAAATGGTTTGTGAAGTTCCCTCGAGTAAATGTTGCCAATGATCAAAGGAGCATTTAATTGCTAATTCCTTTTTGCCAACCATATAGTTAAAGGATTACTAACTTTTTTTTTTTTGCTGTGCAAAACGGAATAAACATTTATCATTTGCAATATCATACCAATGTAATGAACCTTGTTATTTTCTGAAACGAAGCTCCCTTTAGCAGTAAAATAATTTTTTTATTTTATCCCCATGACATCACGTCATCCAGCCCTCAAATGTGGGCCGTCTAAGGGCTAACAAACTCGCCAATCGGATGGTGAGTACTTGCATCAAATTTAAATACATTAGCCTCAATCAACGCATGCGCAATACCATTTTCTTCCTCTCACATGCGCATATTGCGGCACTCAAGCCAACATGAGAGCTAACAGACTAAAAAAACGCATGCGTATTTAAAATTTCAATCGATGCGATAGGTATTTCAGCCACTCTACTCTCCAATATATTTCAATGCTAGCGGTCCTCTATTGCATTGCTATTTGCAATATCGGCTGTGAACATTTATACATTATACAGGTGAAAGTTGAAAAATTAGAATATTGTGCAAAAGTTCATTTATTTCACTAATGCAACTTAAAAGGTGAAACTAATATATGAGACTCATTACATGCAAAGCAAGAGAGTTCAAGCCGTGATTTGTCATAATTGTGATGATTATGGTTTACAGCTCATGAAAACCCCAAATCCACAATCTCAGAAAATAAGAATATTACATTCAATCAATAAAACAAGTGAAAAGTATAAGCATGCATACTGTATGTACTCAGTACTAGGTTTGAGTCCCTTTTGCAGTAATTACTGCCTCAATGCGGCATGGCATGGAAGTTATCAGGCTGTGGCACTGCTGATGTGTTATGGAAGACCAGGATGCTTCAATAGCGGCCTTCAGCTCTTCTGCATTGTTTGGTCTCATGTCTCTCATCTTTCTCTTGGCAATGCCCCATAGATTCTCTATGGGGTTCAGGTCAGGCGAGTTTGCTGGCCAATCAAGCACAGTAATCCCACGGTCATTGAACCAGGTTTTGGTGCTTTTGGCAGTTTGGGCAGGTGCCAAGTCCTGCTGGAAAATGAAGTCAGCATCCCCATAGAGCTCGTCTGTGGAAGGAAGCATGAAGTGCTCAAAAATCTTCTGGTAGATGGCTGTGTTGACCCTGGACTTAATGAAGCACAGTGGACCAACACCAGCAGATGACATGGCTCCCCAAATCAACACAGACTGTGGAAACTTCAAACTGGACTTGCATCTTGCAGTGTGTGCCTCTCCATTCTTCCTCCATACTCTGGGTCCTTGGTTTCCAAATGAGATTCAAAATTTGCTCTCATCAGAAAAGAGGACTTTGGACCACTGAGCAACAGATCAGGTCTGTTTTTCTTTAGCCCAGGTAAGACGCTTCTGACGTTGTTTGTTGTTCAGTAGTGGCTTGACAAGAGGAATACGACATTTGAAGCCCATGTCCAGGATCCATCTGTGTGTGGTGGCTCTTGATGCACTGACTCCAGCCTCAGTCCACTCCTTGTGAAAGTCCCCAACACTTTTGAATGGCCTTTTCCTGAAAATCCTCTCCAGTCTGCGGTCATCCCTGCTGCTTGTGCACCTTTTTTCTTCCACACTTTTTCCTTCCACATAACTTTCTATTAATGTGCTTTGATATAGCACTTTGGGAACATCCAACTTCTTTTGCAATTACATTTTGAGGCTTTCCCTCCTTATGGAGGGTGTCAATGATGGTTTTCTGCGCAACTGTCAGGTCAGCAGTCTTTCCCATGATTGTGATTCCTACTGAACCAGACTGAGAGACCATTTAAAGGCTCATGAACCCTTTGCAGGTGTTATGGCATAATTAGCTGATTAGAGTGGGACAATTTGAGCCTAGAATATTGCACCTTTTCACAATATTCTAATTTTCTGAGATTGTGGATTTGGCATTTTCATGAGCCGTAAGTCATAATCATCACAATTATGACAAATCACGGCTTAAACTATCTTACTTTGCATGTAATGAGTCTGTCTCATATATTAGTTTCACCTTTTAAGTTGCATTAGTGAAATAAATTAATTTTTGCATGACATTCTAATTTTTCGAGTTTCACCTGTATAACCAGTGATTCTGCCATGTAATTGTTCATTGAATTAAAATGTAATAGATAAATTTTCATTTTCATTGCCAAAACACATATTATAAATAATAAACTTGATGCAATTTATTAATATTAAATTAATAGAATCCTTCTACAATTTATTTTTTTAAGGGATGCACTGTAAAATATAAATATATTTATTGTTGATTGTGAATGAAAGTGGGCAAAGTTGCAAAAATGCAATAGAATGTTTTTTATTTTTTTTATTTATTCTTTTTTTTTAAAATATATATTTATTGATTATAATCCAATATCATAACCACGGCAAAAAAATACAACAATAGGAGAAAAAATAAATAATAAACATACATGAATATTTTGACTGACAATCTTTAACCTCAGAAATTCAGCTCAACAAAACACTTTTTGCCTTCTTATTTGGATTAACACATTTTTAACATGATAATAAAAGAAATAAAAAAAAAAAAAAAAATAAAGAACACAATTTTATAACAGGAGAAAAATATATAAAAGTCCCCCCCCCCCCCCGTCTCCCGAGAACCTAGGCCCCAGATCATGAAACAAGATTCAGGGGTGGTACCTTTATGATATTTAATGACTATTAGTATACTTCTCTGTAAAGTGAAATCCATGACGCTGGAAATTCACCTAATAACACTAGTTCTGCAAAGCTATCAGAGATCAAAAAAGGATTCAATATGCGTCTTTGAACTTGACAAGAGTACGTTTTAATTATATGGAGCCATCTTACTAAGAACTTTTTAAAAACAAAATTTCCCCAGTTAATTGCGTATGAAAGGATTCAAATATGATTTACTTCTGTATTTCTCTAATAAAGAGTGAAAAACTGGGGGCTGTTCTTCCCTTCCATGCTTTCAATATTAAATGCCTGGTCAATAAAATTATTGTGTTTAGTATATTTTCATGTAGGGATTGATTGTCTGTTTGATTTTTAAGAAATATGATCTCTTCTAGCCCAAGAGAAATGTCAACCCTATAGGTTTTGTTGAGCCAAAAAATAACCTTTTTCCAAAATTGGTTAATCTTTGGACAATGTCCGAACATATGCAGAATATCTACTTTTGGGTGCATTCAGCGTGGGCACAGAAATGTTTGCGATAGGAACATTCTTTTTAATCTGGATGGGGTAAAATAATAATTATTCATCAACTTCATGTGTGACACCCAGACGGAAATACCTATGATCTTAGATGTAATAGCGCAGGAATTAATGTCACAAAATCAGAACTAATCTGGTTAAGAGAACCTAGCAAGAAACACTATCCCCCCCCCCTTTTAAAATAGCAGAACAATCCATCACCTATCTCGAAATTAAAATTAGTACCAATCCTAGAGAGTGGTATTCTCTTAATTATCCCTCTCTCTTCGAAAAAATTAAGTTTGATTTGAGGAAGTGGGCTAACCTCCCTCTTTCAGTCACTGCGAGAATCAATATAATTAAGATGGTCATGCTACCTAAGTTGATGTATCTCATGCAAAATATTCCTATTTTAATAACAAAAACAAACACAAAGTACTTGGACAAGTGTGTCAGATCTTTTCTATGGGGGACAGGAAGAAAGCGAATTGCATTACATAAACTCTCACAATTAAGACAATTTGGTGGGTTAGCATTACCTAATTTTTCTATATATAATCGTATCTGCTTAGCGAAAGTTGCCATGGACTGGCTCACTGATGGGAGCTATGTGGCTTTTTTAGAAGCTGAACAAAATTTAACTTTTCCATTCTCACTGAGTGCTCTAGTCCATTGTCCTAAAAGATATATCCCCCAAAAAATTAAGAAAAAAATGACTATATTTCACATTATACTTGCCTGGCAAGAAATAAGACACCATTTAAATTGTGATCCTTTTATCTCTGAGTTGATGCCCATTGTAGGGAATCCATGGTTCAGTCCGGGTGTGCATAATCAAATTTTTAGGAATTGGGCATTTGCCAGTTTAATTTGTGTAACCCAACTGAAAGAGATGGAATCTTTTAATATGAACACGTTTGAAAAGCTTAAAGAAATCTTTCAGCTCAAGAATTCAGATTTCTATGCATACTTACAAGCCAGACATTGGTATAATGAAATAACTAAAGACAGTAAGGCTGAGTGGACACATCCAGGTATCAAAATGGGTTTATCCCTATATAAAATAGGTAAACGCTCTACTAACTATTGGTATAAACTGCTGCTATCTAAAACTGGCGAATTTAACACTATAGAAATTTGTACAAAGTGGCGCTCTGATATCCCAAATGTAGATGAAGAGAAAGTTAAGTCTAGTATAGCTGTTCTAGAAGAAGCCACACTATCAGCAAGTTGGCGTGAAATACATATGAAAATTCTATATTGAACTTACAATACACCGTATAGACTAAATAAATGGTTCCCCCTAGCTCAAAATCTTTGTCCGAGATGTTCTTGGATTGAGGCCGACCTGGTCCATATGTTTTGGAGTTGTCCGAAAATTCAGCAATTTTGGAAACGTATACAACATTGGTTAGCTAAGGTGTTAGCCGTACACTTTATAATAGAGCTACAACACATAATTTTCCTAGTAGATATTCGAGACAAATTATATAACAAGGAGTTCATTAATACAACAATTTTAGGAGGGAGATACCTAATCCTCAAAAACTGGAAGAAGAAAAAGGCTCCTACTATAAACAACTTAACATTTTTACTTCAATCTCAATTCATAATTGAGCAGTTTGATTCTATAAATAACATAGATAAGCAGCAAAATAGGTTTGTTGTAAAGTGGTTGGACTTTATTAAACTCTATAAAAATAATTATGTTCAGAGACAGTTACTTACGCCTTTGCATAATATGGGACTAGACACCTAGATTTTCGGGCTCGTCATCTCCTTCGTCATATTCTTTGTTTTTTTTTAATTAGTATATTAATTTTTTTTTTCCACCCTCTCTCTCCCCTCTCTGCCCTTTTCTCTCTTTCTTTCTCCTTACTTCTCTTTTAAAGAAATGTACAACTGGCTATAGTGGTTAAACCGAAACTGTATAGAAATATAAGGTCGAGATTAGTTCATACTAACACAGCTCCCACTACGTGAATGTGTACTGTATTAACTTGAATTGTTGATATTACGGGAGCCTTCAGACAGGTCTTGATAGGTAAGATGAGTCGTTTAATTGTAAAGCTCCGTGGTTAGTGAGAGAGTTCTACCTGAGCATGTTCAGTTGGTTTTTTCTTCTTTCTTCTTATTGTATTACTGTATGCTCAGGATGGAAATAAGTATATGACCTGTAATGTATTCTGCTTTTTTTGTGCTCAATTAGCTAACCTATAAAGGCAGTACTCTTGATGTATAATGCGACCTTATCAATAAAAAATTATTAATTTATATAATTGGATATGTATGTATATACAGTATATGTATATATATATATATATATATATATATATATATATTGTACTTACTATACATTATTATTTAAATTATTATATATTTAAATTATTATATAGAAGTATTGTGAATTGGATTTTTAGGAAATAATTATATACATCCGTATGCTAATCTATTATCTTTATTGTTTAGGGATTGTAAATAATAAATTTGTTGTAATAATTTGTTATTTTGCTGATCCATCCTAGGGAGATTCTATTTTCTATAACTTAATTAAACATAATCAAAATTATAATGTCCCAAAATTATTGCATTCTCTACTGTTACAAAGTATATATTGTTGCTCGTTTATTCTAGGGCAATTCTCGAAGCGCTCATACGCTAAGTACTTATGTTTACTGCGCAGCAAAGTCTTCTGGTGCAGTATCGATAGAGCGTGTCTTTTTCCCCATAAGATGGTGAGGTATCCGATGATGTTGCGCTAACTCGTGTATGTGCATTACGTCTAGGAGTCACCATCTTACAACTGCAGTTGTCAGCCCGGATTGGAAATCCGTAACGGCAGACAACACAGTGGGTTTGGAAAAATTAAATATTTACAACATATATATTGTGAAAACGGTACACATTTAATATATGATCAACATTATAAAATTTCTGACTACAGTGTCCCTTTAAGTTCAGCAGAATTAATGACCCTAGAGTAATAGGCCACAGAATGAATAGGATGCTTAAATTACTTTTTCTGTGATAGAACAGCACCAATAGTCAGAGGCATCGACTTTCAGTATAAACTGCAAATTGGGATTGGGGAACTGTAGGATAGGTGCAGTAGTGAATCTATTCTTAAAGGGGCAGTAAACCTAGAAAATAATGTTATATAATTCTGAACATAGTGCAGAAATATATAACATTATATTAGTGCTAGCTTTATATAACATAACTAGTACTAAAGCCCGTGTACACGGGCCATTTTTTTCAGAACAGCGGTCCCACCCCTTGCTCTCTCCCCCCTTTCTTTTGCTCTCTCTTCCCCCCTCTCTTTTGCTTTCTTTCCCCCCTCTCTTTTGCTTTCTCTCCCCCCTCTCCTTTGTTCTCTCTCTCCCCTCTTTTGCTCTCTCTCTCCCCTCTTTTGCTCTCTCTCTCCCCTCTTTGGCTCTCTCTCTCCCCTCTTTGGCTCTCTCCATCCTTTCTTTTGCTCTCTCTCCCCCCTCTTTGGCTCCCCCCCCTCTTTGGCTCTCCCCCCCCCTCTTTGGCTCCCCCCCCCTCTTTGGCTCTCTCCCCTCTTTTGCTCTCTCTCCTCTTTGGCTCTCTCTCTCCCCTCTTTGGCTCCCCCCCTTTGGCTCTCTCTCCCCCCTCTTTGGCTCTCTCTCCCCCCTCTTTGGCTCTCTCTCCTCTTTGGCTCTCTCTCTCCCCCCTCTTTGGCTCTCCCCTCCCCTTTGGCTCCCCCCTCCCCTTTGGCTCCCCCCCTCTTTGGCTCTCCCCCCCCCTCTTTTGCTCTCCCCTCCCCTCTTTGGCTCTCTCCCCCCTCTTTTGTTCTCTCCCCCCTCTTTGGAGCTCTCCCCCCCTCTTTGGCTCTCTCCCCCCCTCTTTGGCTCCCCCCCCCCTCTTTGGCTCTGCCCCCCCCTCTTTGGCTCTCTCTCCCCCCTCTTTGGCTCTCTCTTTGGCTCTCTTTCCTCTTTGGCTCTCTCTCTCCCCCCTCTTTGGCTCTCCCCCCCTTTAGCTCTCTCCCCCCCCCCCTTTGGCTCTCTCCCCCCCCTCTTTGGCTCTCTCTCCCCCCTCTTTGGCTCTCTCTCCTTTTTGGCTCTTTTTCCTCTTTGGCTCTCTCTCTCCCCCTCTTTGGCTCTCCCCCCCTTCTCTTTGGCTCTCCCCCCCCCTTCTCTTTGGCTCTCTTCCCCCCCTTCTCTTTGGCTCTCTCTCCCCCCCCTTCTCTTTGGCTCTCTCTCCCCCCCCCCCTTCTCTTTGGCTCTCTGCCCCCCCCTTCTCTTTGGCTCTCTGCTCCCCCCCTTCTCTTTGGCTCTCTGCCCCCCCCTTCTCTTTGGCTCTCTGCCCCCCCTTCTCTTTGGCTCTCTGCCCCCCCTTCTCTTTGGCTCTCTGCCCCCCCCCCCTTCTCTTTGGCTCTCTGCCCCCCCTTCTCTTTGGCTCTCTGCCCCCCCCTTCTCTTTGGCTCTCTGCCCCCCCACCTTCTCTTTGGCTGTCTGCCCCCCCGCCTTCTCTTTGGCTCTCTGCCCCCCCTTCTCTTTGGCTCTCTGCCCCCCCCTTCTCTTTGGCTCTCTGCCCCCCCTTCTCTTTGGCTCTCTGCCCCCCTTCTCTTTGGCTCTCTGCCCCCCCCCCCTTCTCTTTGGCTCTCTGCCCCCCCTTCTCTTTGGCTCTCTGCCCCCCCTTCTCTTTGGCTCTCTGCCCCCCCCCCTTTTTTTTTGGCTCTCTGCCCCCCCCTTCTCTTTGGCTCTCTGCCCCCCCCTTCTCTTTGGCTTTCTGCCCCCCCTTCTCTTTGGCTCTCTGCCCCCCCCTTCTCTTTGGCTCTCTGCCCCCCCCCCCCCCTTCTCTTTGGCTCTCTGCCCCCCCTTCTCTTTGGCTCTCTGCCCCCCTTCTCTTTGGCTCTCTGCCCCCCCCCTTCTCTTTGGCTCTCTGCCCCCCCCTTCTCTTTGGCTCTCTGCCTCCCCCCCTTCTCTTTGGCTCTCTGCCCCCCCCTTCTCTTTGGCTCTCTGCCCCCCCCCCCCTTCTCTTTGGCTTTCTACCCCCCCCTTCTCTTTGGCTCTCTGCCCCCCCCTTCTCTTTGGCTCTCTGCCCCCCCTTCTCCTGCTCCCTCTCTGGCTCTGTCTTCGCGGGACCCCGCCCGGCCACGCCCCATCGCGACAACACCCGCCCGGCCACGCCCCTCACGACGCCCGGCCACGCCCCTCGCGACGCTCCAGTCGGCCACAAACAGCTGTGAGGTCTGGGGAGCGCGTTGCCGCTTCTCACGCAGCAGACCTCACAGCTGTTGAGTAGCTCGCGCTCCCTATCTCACAGCTGCTTGTATGCTGTGTACCTCGCGCTCCCAATCTGTCAGCTGTCAGCTATGCCGAGGTGCGCGAGAATAGAATCTAAGGCCAAGTGTTTGTCTGTACTGCGCATGACGGCTTCAGACAAACACTTGTCTTTTATAATATAGGATATTGCCTGTGAATTTTTATTTAAAAAGAGGGTTTTTCAGACCCGCCCTCTGTGCTCTACTGAGCGGGTCTAGTTTTCCCTCTGAGCGCATCTGGGCAGCTGTCTAGTCATAGCCCGACCCGACCACATCATTACACTCAATGTAGCTCGCTCCTGCTCTGTCTGACAGTGGGAGCAAGCTACATTGAGTGTAATGGCGCAGTCGGGCCGGGCTGTGACTAGACAGCTGCCCAGATGTGCTCAGAGGGAAAACTAGACCCGCTCAGTAGAGCACAGAGGGCGGGTCTGAAAAACCCTCTTTTTAAATAAAAATTCACAGGCACCGCTCAATAGAGCACAGAGGGCAGGTCTGAAAAACCCTCCCTTTTTTTTTTTAATAAAAATTCACAGCCAATATTATGTTATATAACGCTAGCACTAATATAATAATATAATGTTAAATAATTCTGCACTATGTGCAGAATTATATAACTTTATTTTTCTAGGTTTACTGGCCCTTTTAGGTAATTTATCCTTAAAATATAACTTAGAAATTTTCCCCAAAAATTTACATTACAAAATAAATAACAAGGTCATAAAAAATCACAAATTATGAGGGTATGTACAAAAAATAAATATTGAAAGAGAATTATATATTACATTAATTCCCCTATTCTTAAATCTTTTATTCTTCTTAACTTGTCATGCTATTTTTAAGTCCTTTACCTTCACCTATTTACAGGACAGGGGGGGGGGGAGGGTAAGGGACAAAAAAAAAAAAAGAGAGGGAAAAGGGGAGGGGGTTTCTTCTCTCTCTTCCCCCCCATTAGTCTCAAGTAAACAACCAGTTCCCTCTAAATTGTTCTTCTTGTATAAATAGAGAACTTTCAAATACTTTAATTATCAATTGTTGTGTTGGTTGCTCTAAAGATTTTATGTACATTTCCCATTTCCCCCAAAATTTAGCAATTTGTTTTTCAGATTGTTTATCTATATTAAATTGTTCATATATCATTTGTTGGTGTAGTCTCTTTAGGAATAACTGTAGGCTTGGATTTTTTTTAGATTTCCAATCTCTAAGTATTATTATTATTTTTTTTTTAATATTTTTATTGAGGTTGTGCAAATAATACAACATGAATGGGTTACCCCAAAATACACAAGACATAATAACAAGAACTTCATATAGACATTCAAAAATATAGGTTGATATGATACACCAAAGAAGACATAGTAGGTATACATCTGGAACCTCAGTTTTATAGTCTCTACTTTATAGGGTTTCCTCATATAGCACATAAGGTCACTCTTGTACCTGAAAACACTTATATATTCTGGAGGAAAATTAGTTTTTGAAATGGCCGCTTTTGGACCTGTTAATATATTTAATATGAAATTGCAACTGATATTCTAAATGCTTTTACATATAATTAGTAAAATAAAATAACACGTGAACCAAGGAACTGTGGGGATTATGAGCACAAGGAACCAACCAACAGTAACTAATGTCTGGTATACCATAGAGAATACAGACTCAAAAGCTATAAGCTATAAGGCAGCGTCATCCACAAGAGCAGTGTAAAGTACACGTACAAAAAAATAAATATAACCCACTTTTTGACAGCTAGGTATGGAATTTCGCTAGTGAAGGAGGATTGAAATCTTTGTTGGGGACAAAGTAAAGCAATTGCCTGAAAATTAACCCTCTGACTCATATAGGCTTACTATATAAGGAATAACAAATTGACATCTGTTAAATACTGCTGTGCAATGTTAAGTATAAGGGGCCCCTAACGCCTCGGCCGCTGGCGCTAGGACCATCACTTCCAAAGAGCAGCATATGCATTAATAAAACTAAAGGGCAACCATATCTCATATATCATTTTATACGTTATGCACTATTATCAGGGATGGAAAAATGAGAAACAATAAGAGTCTACATGCAAGACAACAGTGTGGCGAGGTCTTCTGTTACTTATCAGACATGTCTTCAAACTTCAGGGCAGACCTATGAGTAATAGAACCCCTAAGCTTGTTGGGAGGGGCTGGAAAAGAAAAATATATACTTGCTTTATAAATAGGTGGAACAACTGATGGGGATATAGGCATGCATAAAAAAAAAAAAAAAAGGGGAAGCAAAACATAGGCTGGTGTTATATGACACAGTTAACCCCTAATAGCCCCAGAGATATAAGTCCACTACCATTTTCAACTCTTTTCTGGAAGCTAAGCTTAATGTTAGAAACAAAAATAAAATATAGAGCTTCCACTGTACTAACACTTAATGTCCCCAAAAACTTTAGCCCACTCCCACCTTCAGGCCTTTTGAGGAGAGATGGCTACACTAAAAAAATATCACATGGGGAATGCTGTGTGAGCTGATGAATATTGGGGTAGTGCAAACTCATCAAAGAATATAACCTATCCCCACTTTCCTTGTCGTATTGCAAAGTTAACCCACACCATGTCGAACAGCTCTGAGCAGTCTGGTGCTTTGTGAAAGGTGTCCCAATTTACAGCACTCAGAGGCACTCCTGGTGCGTGGAGCCATATTACCAGGAGCGTCCTCATATTTACTAGTAGGTACCTTCTTGGGGGGTTCCCGAATAGCAGTCCCACAGTTGACCTGGCCTGAAGTTCGTAAGTTGCAAGTTTCATGGGGTTATCCCCAATCAGAAAACAAGTGCAAATTTGATCTACTGTAGCTGGTATGCACAGATCTTGTGATCGTCAGGTGAGCAAAGGTTTGCCGCTATAGATTTTCCTAGTAGGACTCTTCCCTATAGTCTCCCACAAACCAAACGCATGAGAAGTGTCCTTGATAGAGTCCGGGAGCTTCACAGGCTGTCCCGCTTCTATGTCGCTATCTCCATGCTGTAGAAACGCTTCCTCCTCAATTGAGGTATCGGGAATAATGGCTCTGTGATCTTACATCTGAGGGAGTGGCTGTGCATCCCACCTCAGGCAACTGCTCCATAGGGCCACATCTAAAGCTGCAATTAACTGGGGGGATTAGTGTGCTCCATCTATACTGAAAGTTACCCTTGGAATTACTGGGCGAGGGAATAATTGTAATCCCCAAAGTGGAAGGCTTTTTCACCTCAGCCAGTGGGAAGGAGGTCGATAACAGTTCCCCTGGTAACTGCTGTTTTTGGGTGTAGGACCTGCACTTTGCTCTTATTGGGTTCCGCTCTGACTCAAGTACTGTATAGATCTTAAGGAAATGAGCATCCATAATTGTCACAAGCCTTTGTAGAAGTGCGTCAGCTGCTGCCATTTTAGATGGGTCTATTCCTGGTCAAACTTATAGTAGCGTCTTGTGCTTGGTAATTTAGGAGTTTTTTGAATCACACTTCTCCAGCTCAGTTATTAGTATACTATTAGCAAATGGCATTCTGCATATGACTGCATTACCCCCACGTCCGTTGGGGGGGTCTGAGATTGCGTGTTAGGCCACCACCTGTAATCTCAGTGGTCCAGATCAGGTCCCAGCAGTCATGAATACACCGGAGCTTGGATCAAAGTTGTTCACAGACTCTAAGATATTCCTAAATATAAATCTTTATCCATTTGACCCGCTGTGTTAGCAATAACTGGCGGTTTAGCTAAATCTTTGCTAGAGCTACTGATGTTGCGACCGATCGTGGTCGATGCCCGGACACGACCCCAAGTATTATTTCTTTCATGTAATTGGCAACAGTCCATGAGCTAGTGACATATGGGATATACATTCCTACCAGGAGGGACAAAGTTTCCCAAAACTCAAAATGCCTATAAATACACCCCTCACCACACCCACAATTCAGTTTTACAAGCTTTGCCTCCTATGGAGGTGGTGAAGTAAGTTTGTGCTTAGATTCTACGTTGATATGTGCTTCTCAGCATTTTGAAGCTCCTCTCAGAGTACAGCGAATGTCAGAGGGATGTGAAGGGAGTATCACCTATTGAATGCAATGGTTTTCCTCACAGGGATCTATTTAATAGGTTCTCTGTTATCGGTCATAGAGATTCATCTCCTACCTCCCTTATTCAGATCGACGATATACTCTCATATTCCATTACCTCTACTGATAACTGTTTCAGTACTGGTTTGGCTATCTGCTATATGTGGATGGCTGTCTTTCGGTAAGTATGTTTTCATTACTTAAGACACTCTCAGCTATGGTTTGGCACTTTATGTATTAATATAAAGTTCTAAATATATGTATTGCACTTATATTTGGCACAAAGTTACGTCCGATGATGCAAATTCGTCATTTCCGGCGTCTTAGTTGACGGCGAGTTCCTTGCACAAGGTTGCATCATCAATGACACAAATGTGTCATTTCCGGATGTTAGCGACCAAATATTTTCAGTTACGTTGTGCATCATACTTGGCGCCAAATAATTTCATTATTTTAATCCCCATTCCTATATACCTCTTGCCTTTTTCTATGTTAGAGGGCTATGCTGTTTGCATTTTTTCCCATTCCTGAAACTGCCATATAAGGAAATTGATAATATTGCTTTAAATGTTGTTTTTTTCTCTTACATTTGCAAGATGTCTCAATCTGATCCTGTCTCAGAAACCACTGTTGGAACCCTGCTGCCTGATAACAGTTCTACCAAAGCTAAGTGCATTTGCTGTAAATTTGTGGAGATTATATCTCCAGCTTTGGTATGTAATAGTTGTCATGATAAGCTTTTAGATGCAGAGAATGTGTCCATCAGTAATAGTACTATGCCTGTTGTTCCTTCAACATCTAATGTACAAGATATACCTGTGAATATAAAAGATTTTATTGCTGATGCGATACAGAAGGCTTTGTCTGCCTTCTAATAAACGTAAAAGGTCTTTTAAAACTTCTCATAAAGTTGATGAAATTTCTAATGAACGACAACATACTGAATTATCCTCATCTGACGAGGATCTATCTGATTCAGAAGATCCTTCCTCAGATATTGACACTGACAAATCTACTTATTTATTTAAAATGGAGTATATTCGTTCCTTGTTAAAAGAAGTGTTGATTACATTGGATATTGAGGAAACTAGTCCTCTTGATATTAAAACTAGTAAACGTTTAAATTCTGTTTATAAACCTCCTGTGGTTACTCCAGAGGTTTTTCCTGATAGTTTTTCCTGATGCTATTTCTGATATGATTTCTAAGGAATGGAATAGGCCTGGTACTACTTTTATTCCTTCTTCAAGGTTTAAAAAATCGTATCCTTTGCCAGCAGTTAGATTGGAGTTTTGGGAAAAGATCCCCAAAGTTGATGGGGCTATTTCTACTCTTGCTAAACATACTACTATTCCTATGGAAGATAGTACTTCTTTTAAAGACCCTTTAGATAGGAAACTTGAATCTTATCTAAGGAAAGCTTATTTATATTCTGGTCATCTCCTCAGGCCTGCCATTTCTATGGCTGATGTTGCAGCTGCATCAACTTTTTGTTTGGAAAGTTTAGCGCAACAGGAAACGGATCCTGATTTCTCTAGTATTGTTCGCTTGCTTCAACATGCTAATAATTTTATTTGTGATGCCATTTTTGATATCATCAAAATTGATGTTAAATCTATGTCTTTAGCTATTTTAGCTAGAAGAGCTTTGTGGCATAAATATTGGAATGCTGACTTGGTATCTAAGTCTAGATTACTATCCCTTTCTTTCCAAAGTAATAAGTTATTTGGTTCTCAGTTGGATTCGATTATTTCAACTGTCACTGGGGGGAAGGGAGTTTTTTTGCCTCAGGATAAAAGACCTAAGGGTAAATCTAAAGCTTCTAACCGCTTTCGTTCCTTTCAAAAAAATAAGGAACAGAAACCTAATCCTTCCCCATAAGAATCTGGTTTCAATTGGAAACCTTCTTCAATTCGGAGTAAATCCAAAGCTAGCCCCCAAGTCTGCATGAAGGTGTGGCCCTCATTCCAGCTCAGCTGGTAGGGGGCAGATTAAGATTCTTCCTAAACATTTGGGCAGATTCTGTCCAAAATCATTGGATTCAGAGTATTGTCTCTCAAGGGTACTGAATAGGATTCAGAGTAAGACCTCCTGTGAGAAGGTTTTTTTCTCTCACGGATCCCAGTAAATCCAGTAAAGGCTCAAGCTTTTCTGAAGTGTGTTTCAGACCTGGAGCTTTCAGGGGTAATAATACCAGTTCCGTTTCAGGAACAGGGTCTGGGGTTTTATTCAAATCTATTAATTGTCCCAAAGAAAGAAAATTATTTCAGGCCAGTTCTGGATCTGAAATTTTTGAATCGTTTTCAACTTTAAAAATTTTGAATCGTTGCCAACTTTCAAAATGGTGACTATAAGGACTATTTTGCCTTTTGTTCAGCAAGGGCATTATATGTCCACAATAGACTTACAGGATGCTTATCTTCATATTCCGATTAATCCAGACCATTTTCAGGTTCTGAGATTCTCTTTTCTAGACAAGCATTACCAATTTTTCGCTCTTCCGTTTGGCCTAGCGACAGCTCCACAAATCTTTTCGAAAGTTCTCGGTGCCCTACTCTCTGTAATCAGAGAACGGGGTATTGCGGTATTTCCTTATTTGGACAATATCTTGGTACTAGCTCAGTCTTTAGGAGTGCTGGCGCAACTGAATGCTTATACCCTTGAATTTTGTAATAGTAATTAACGAAGGATGTTAGTTAGGGATAGGTATAAATTAGATATTACACTGGACCTAATTATTTAAAAATATATATTTTATTTGACCAAAAATAAGGATTTTTAACATATAGTTAAAAGATTATGAATAAATATATATATATATGTATCACAACCTATATATGTGGTCTTGAACAGTGTTAAATATACTAGTATGTAGTTTTTGATATGTTCTTGTAATGGTTTTTGACTATAGATGAATATGTGAAATTTGGTTAAAAATATGCACTTAAAGTATAAGACTCATCTAAGTATTGTACCTAGTACATTGAAAACCTAGTGCAATAGCCTAAAAAAGTTGAATTTACAATTAATATGGTTTAGTAACAATTCTTAGCACATTTGATTCATAGTGTTGCTATATATATAATAGATTGTATTGAGTCTAATGAAAAGATGCAATTACAGATATCAGCACAACAACGATTGCAGAGATAACAATCTTAAAATATATATTTTCTTACTATAACTTTCTTTCTAATAGTCGGCCGACAGGTGTATAAAAACTATATTGTAAACTATATTATCATCACAGAATTATATATTTTATATATTTACAATAATAGTATCAGAGTTTGGTTGAAAAAACCACCGGTGGATTTAAAAATATAAAAAATGTCAATAAAAATAATATGTTTTATTTTAGGATAGTCTTAAACATTTATTTATCGGTTTGTACATATTCTTAGATAAGCTGTGCTCCATTTGTTAAATTCGTGTTAAAAAAAGTCCTTGATGTAGCTTCCTATCTCTGTTAATATGTGTCAGAGTGAGATCCTTGTGATAATGGGCTGTTTGCCAAAGCTCTACGGTCTACAGAGATTATGCAGTAAGGAGCGGTATAACTTACTGTACTCTTAGCCGATTCTGGAGCCCGGTTCAGGTAGTTCCGCTCTGCTGGTCCTTCTTTGCAGGATGTGGAGTCTCCGCTAGCTGCATGCAGCTTCGTTTCCCTCTCTGGTTGGTGTAATCCTTGTAGCGGTCTGTTGTTAGACAGGCAATGCTGGAGAAAAACACCAAATGTGCTTCAAAATGCCTTGGTTCTTTTGTTCTTTTTCCAGCGCTTGCTGAGGGAGCGGGGGGTTCAAACCTGGGCTTATAGCAGTTAGTGCCTATAGCCGCAGTGAGGTCGGTTCTTTA
Source organism: Bombina bombina (assembly GCF_027579735.1). Taxonomy (NCBI): domain Eukaryota; kingdom Metazoa; phylum Chordata; class Amphibia; order Anura; family Bombinatoridae; genus Bombina; species Bombina bombina. Next base: position 672,723,257 of record NC_069500.1, on the reverse strand, counting down.
GATGTGTAAAAGTTTAGGAAAGATCCCAGTAGTTCGCTAAGCGTTTCGGCCGTTACACTGGCCTTTTTCAAGCTGTTCTACTGTGTGTTGGCTTGGTGGTTTTTTTATTCAAAATGTCTCTTCAATTAGACAATTATCAAGCAATCGGACATCTTGTGCTTGGATGAAGACTTCTCCCGGTAAGTGAATCTTCGGGGGTTAGTGTTAGGTTTTTTTAAGGATTTATTGGGTTGGTTTATTTTTTAGGTTAGGGCTTTGGGCCTGCAATAGAGCTAAATGCCCTTTTAAGGGCAATGCCCATCCAAATGCCCTTAAAAGGGCAATGGGGAGCTTAGGTTTTTTTAGTTAGGCTTTTATTTGGGGGGTTGGTTGTGTGGGTGGTGGGTTTTACTGTTGGGGGGGTTGTTTGTATTTTTTTTTTACAGGTAAAAGAGCTAATTTCTTTGGGACAAAGCCCTGCAAAAGGCCCTTTTAAGGGCTATTGATAGTTTAGTTTAGGCTAGGGTTTTTTTTTTATTTTGGGGGCTTTTTTTTATTTTAATAAGGCTATTAGATTAGGTGTAATTAGTTTAAAGATCTGTAATTTGTTTTTTATTTTCTGTAATTTAGTGTTTTTTGTGTGATTTAGCTAATTTAATTTATTTAATTGTATTTAATTTAGTTAATTTATTAAATTGTAGTGTAGTGTTAGGTGTTTTTGTAACTTAGGTAAGGTTTTATTTTACAGGTCAATTTGTATTTATTTTATCTAGGTAGTTAGTAAATAGTTTATAACTATTTAATAACTATTCTACCTAGATAAAATGAATAGAAGCTTGCCTGTAAAATAAAAATAAACCCTAAGAAAGCTACAATGTAACTATTAGTTATATTGTAGCTAGCTTAGGGTTTATTTTACAGGTAAGTATTTAGTTTTAAATAGGAATTATTTAGTTATTAATTGTAGGTTTTATTTATATTTATTTTAATTATATTTAAGTTAGGGGGTGTTAGACTTAGATTTAGGGGTAAAAACATTTAATATAGTGGCGGCGACGTTGGGAGCGGCAGATTAGGGGTTAATAAGTGTAGGTAGGTTGCGGTGACATTGGGGGAGGCAGATTAGGGGTTAATAAATATAATGTAGGTTGCGGCAATGTTGGGGCAGCAGATTAGGGGTTAATAAGTATAATGTAGGTGGCGGCGGTGTCCGGAGTGGCAGATTAGGGGTTAATAAGAATAATGTAGGTGTTGGCGATGTCGGGGGCGGCAGATTAGGGGTTAATAAGTATAAGATTAGGGGTGTTTAGACTCGGGGTTCATGTTAGGGTGTTAGAGGTGTAAACATAAAATGTTTTTCCCCCCTAGGAATCAATAGGGCTGCGTTACTGAGATTTACGCTGCTTTTTGGCAGGTGTTAGACTTTTTCTCAGCCGGCTCTCCCCATTGATGTCTATGGGGAAATCATGCACAAGCACGTACAACCAGCTCACCGCTGACTTAAGCAGCGCTGGTATTGAAGTACGGTATGGAGCACAATTTTGCTCTACGCTCACTTCTTGCCTTTTAACGCCGGGTTTGTAAAAACCCGTAATACCAGCGCTGCAGGTAAGTGAGCGGTGATAAAAAAAACTGCACAGTAGCACCGCATAGCTCATAATTTCACCTGTGCTCGAGTTCAGATATCATGAAAATCTGGTGTGTTAGGGAGGCCTGGGGACAGGTTTGCAAACCCCTGATCTAAAACTTCTTGTTTCATGTTTTTTTTTTTTTTAATTTCTCTGATACAGATATATTCAGTATAGGAGCAGATACAATCACCTATTTCAAATAAGAAAACAAAAGTGAAGGAGCTATTTTTAACACCTTTACCCATTAAAACATATATATATATATATATATATATATATATATAAACAGGTTTCCAAGAAGGCAACGACCCTCAATATATAAAAATCCAAATGTCCATTTTATTAAGTACATATAGTACAAAAATATAAAAACAGGTAGAGCAGCATCAAAAAATGTACAAATGCAGTAAGATATATATATATATATATATATATGTCTTGCAGTACTTTGCCTATAGTACTGCAAGACGTATATATACAATTTAGCTTTAGGAAACTCCAGCAGTCTCGGCTGTTAAATTACAGCCGAGATCTGGAGTTCCTGAAGCTCCAGGATCCTACACTGCAGGAAATATAAAAATAAAATATTTTATTTAAAAAAAAAAAAAAGGCTTACATTTTCATACTGGCAGACTGTCTGCCATTAGCTAAGATGGGGGTGACCAGTGGGGGTGTCGGGGAGGAAAGAGAGCTGTTTGGGAGGGATCAGGTAGGGATCAGGGGATGGGAAGTGTGAGGTGCAAGGCTAATCTCTACACTAAAGCTAAAATTAACCTTTTAAGCTACCTAATTAACCCCTTGACTGACGGGAATAATAGAAATGTGGTGCGCAGCTGCAATTACCCAAAAGCAATGGCAAAGCCATATATATCTGCTATTTCTGAACAATGGTATCACAGAGAAACTTCTACAAACATTTGTGCCATGATTGCACAAGCAGTATGTAAATAATTTCTGTGAGAAATCCAAAGTTTGTGAAAAAAGTAACTTTTTTTTTTAATTTAATCGCATTTGGCGGTGAAATTGTGGCATGAAATATACCAAAATGGGCCTAGATCAATACCTTGGGTTGTCTACTTGAAAAATATATATAGTTTTGATAGGTAAATAAAAAAATGCTCTATTTCTGTTTTAAATGGAGTGATAACAAAAATGCTAAAAATTATCTGGTATTTTGGGCAAGTTTTTGTCTGATAGTCCCGGTAGTGAAGGGGTTAAACAATTTACACTCCAGTAAGTACAATTTATAACTGGGAACACATTAACAGGGAGAAAATGTTAGAGTCTACTGTCCCTAAAATATATGTTCTAGTGCAAAAATTGCATGCTTTAATTAGTTATAAATAGGTTAAGCACATAGGTAAAGTCATGCTTGGAGTACTGCAGCATCTCAGTTTGACACAGCCAATAATTGGCATTGTTGTGTGACTACTGCCACCAATTGGCTTAAAGTTTTTTTTTGCAGCTTTGAACTATCAGTTCTCTGTCAAACCCAAGCTGGTCTTTATCAATGTTTCTAAGATCTTTGCACAAAACATTCCACAGCAAAATGTACATGCTCTAACAAACAGGAGCATGCAATGTCCCTTTAAATCTTACATCTGTAGATCTGCATCTAGTAAGTACAAAACTGTAATAAGCTTTTCATACATGCATAATACTAACTAATACAGACAATCCACTGAGAAATATTTTCCATTTATTTATATAGAATTTATAAAATATTTGTGTAAATCTGAGCTGAAACGTGTCTTCTATGTACAGCATTTTTTCTTTGTTTTCTTTTTGTTTTGGCAAATAATTAGTATTTTTTAGAGACCCTACTGATACCTAGAGAGAAGTAGACATTTGATTTTATAGTATTAGCTATAGAGAATTCATTCTGTTTTAAATCACATAAAACCGCTTTAGGCCGCTAGAACACGTGGTTTCCCTGCTCTGTCAAGGCAGATCTGCACGGAAGCCAAGGCATAATTATAATCTTTTCATATGTCATATAACACATCTCTAATTGGCACAAGCTCCCTCAAACAGATTTTTTTTTTTTTTACATACAGGTTTTTCAGAACCAGAATAAGGATACAGTCAAGCGCCCTAACAGACATCTTTTGGCAATGAGGAATAAAACTGCCTGGGCAAGAGCCAAGCAAACACCCACTGAGTCACTTAAAAGCTAGCCGCCTGCTTATTCCCTCCTTCTAAATTGACAATACGACAGTGGATTAAGTGCCACTAATTTAATAAAGGCATTCTCATGTGCATGCAGCTTTATATTGAAGGAACACTGAATAGCCGCAGGGAAGATGTGCATGAAAGTCTGTGTGATTTCAGGCATCTAACTGATCAGAATGGCACGTGGAACTGAATTCTCCGTTTATAAACAAAGCTTTAAACTAACACTGCTTAATGCGATTAAAGAGCACCAAACCTAGTTAATTAGTAGTTCAGAAAAAGGAAGAAATGTATAGACATTTTTATGGTCAACTGATTTTTTTTTTTGTAAATGTTAACTTTTTTTTATGTTTGTAGCCAGATAATAATAAAAACCAAAACATGACACACAAGGAGCAATGAAAGTGAAATAGATGCTTTTTTTTGCTAATACAGAGTAGAGATGAACTTTTTAATAATCACATATTATCTATAAATTGCAGACAGGTTAGAAAACCGTTGCATTCATTCTGTGACAGAATACTGGCAAGTGACATACATCAACTATATTATTTTGTATGTTTGTTACACAGTAGTATAGTAATATAGCATAATATTCCAGAATACATTCTGTAGTAGTTTACAGTCAAATATAATTATGTTATGGAGACATTATAGTGCAACTATTACACAATCTAACCCCTCAAAGGTATCACACATATAGGTAAAGTCCCACTTGGGAACCACAGAGAACTGCTAGTCCTGGGCAAGAAATCAGCCGCTGTGCCAGTCACCGTGTTTAGCTTTTGCGCTGCAGATTTTTTGTTGAACTTTACCTATGTACTCTTTATGGGGTTTCTTTGTGAGTATTGCAATAATAGCACACTGTAACTAATTATAACATGACGTTTGTGCACTACAGTGACCCATATGTAATATAATACAGTCATGAAAATCACTGATACACTAAGGTATCATCCAGCAAATTATTCAAATTATACTATTCATTAGACCATAATGTGTCCCTGCTCCTCTATTATATGAGACATTTCCCTAGCGGCTAGGGGGTGCGCTTCCGCATGTACACACCTTGGAACAGTAGTAGGCATGTGTAATACATGTCCGCATGGAACTGCTGTTCCCCTGTCAGCATACGTTTATTGCTGCTGCTCCGGTAGTGCCCAAGTTCCTGCTACATATTCTAGCCACTAGAGGGGGTGAGGACCTGAGTACTAATGCAGAGACAGTAGGGGCTCAGTGAGCAAATGCACACTATAAAAAACAGGTAAACCCTTGTACTGAACAACAGGGGCAAGAGATTAGTCTTCTTGGATCAAACATTACTGTCACAATCGAGCATTAGCTGCCCTAGAATTAAGCTTTTTGCATGCATTGGGTTGCGATCGTATTATGAGTTGAAAGTAAAAAATTTTGCTCACTCGCAAACCCCGACGCACGTGATAATGTATTCCCCCATAGAAGTCAAAGGAGCAAAAAAAAGTGGAAAAACACCCTACTAACGTTTTTCACATAGAAGAATATGTTCTATTTATTCATAAATACACATTTCTTTCTCTTTTCTTCTCTCTCATTTTATTAGTCGCATCCTACAGCAAAAGCCATGGTCCGCAGAGAGCTTCCAAAGCATCAGAGGGATCTCAATGTTAAAAGGTATAAGTCAGGAGAAGGGTACAAAATAATTTTCAAGGCATTAGCTATACCATGGAACACAGTGAAGACAGTCATCATCAAGTGGAGAAAATATGGCGCAACAGTGACATTACCAAGAACTTGACGTCCCTCCAAAATTGATGAAAAGACGAGAAGAAATCTGGTCTGAGAGGCTGCCAAGAGGCCTATGGGGTAGAGTGGCAAGACAGAAGCCTTTTCTTACAAAGAAAAACATCCAAGCCCGGCTAATATTTTGCAGAAACACATCTGAAGTCTCCCAAAAGCATGGGTTGAACTCGATGGACTTCGGTCTTTTTTCAACCTTATCTACTATGTTACTATGTTACTATGTATGTGGGAAAAGGTGTTATGGTCTGATGAAACCAAGGTTGAACTTTTTGGCCATAATCCCAAAAGATATGTTTTGCGCAAAAACAACACTGCACATCACCAAAAGAACACCATTCCCACAATGAAGCATGGTGGTGGCAGCATCATTTTTTGGGGGGCTGTTTTTCTTTAGCTGGAACTGGGGCCTTAGTCAAGGTAGAGGGACTTATGAACAGTTCCAAATACCAATCAATATTGGCTCAAAATCTTCAGGCTTCTGCTAGAAAACTGAACATGAAGAGGAACTTTATCTTTCAGCATGACAATGACACAAAGAAGCCCATTTATCCAGCTCCGAATGGAGCTTGAGGGCCCGTGTTTCTGGCGAGTCTTCAGACTCACCAGAAACAGCAGTTATGAAGCAGCAGTCTAAAGACCTCTGCTCCATAACCCTGTCCACCTGCTATGATGAGGCGGACAGAGATTGCCACAATTAAACCCGATCGGGTTGATTCACACCCCCCTGCTGGTGGCCGATTGGCCGTGAGTCTGCAGGGGTTGGCGTTGCACCAGCAGCTCACAAGAGCTGCAGGTGCAATGCTGAATTACAGAGAGCGTATTGCTCTCCGCATTCAGCGATGTCTGTCGGACCTGATCTGCACTTTTGGATCAGGTCAAACAGACATTTGATAAATAGGCCTCAAAGCATACATCCAAATCAACAAAGGAATGGCTTCACCAGAAGAAGATTCAAGTTTTGGAATGGCCCAGCCAGAGCCCAGACCTGAATCCGATCGAAAATCTGTGGGGTGATCTGAAAAGGGCTGTGCACAGGAGATGCCCTCGCAATCTGACAGACTTGGAGTGTTTTTGCAAATAAGAGTGGGCAAATCTTGCCAAGTCAAAATGTGCCATGCTGATAGACTCATACCCAAAAAGACTGAGTGCTGTACTAAAATCAAAAGGTGCTTCAACAAAGTATTAGTTTAAGGGTGTGCACACTTATGCAACCATATTATTTTAGTTGTTTTATTTTTACTTCTCTCTGCCTAAAAGATTTCAGTTTGTTTTTCAATTGAGTTGTACAGTTTATAGGTCCCATTAAAGGTGGAAATAGTTGTGAAATGATTTATCTTTGTCTCATTTTTTTACATCACAGTAACCTGACATTTTAATAAGGGTGTGTAGACTTTTTATATCCACTGTATGTATATATATATATATATATATATATATACTTATTTACAAATACATTTAAATGTGAAATATTTACAGTAAATGCACACTATAACATATGAATATTGCATAAATATGTTTTTTTATCTACTAACTGCAAAGGGCTCCAATGCACTTATATTCAGTTATCTCCGTAAATAATTGCACACTGACACAATTTTCTGGCTCTGTACGCCACCACAATGGATTTGAAATTAAACAACTGAGATGCAATTGAAGTGCAGACTTTCATCTTTAATTCAAGGGGTTGAACAAAAATATTGTATGAAACGTTTAGGAATTGCAACCATATTCATACACAGTCCCCTTATTTCAGGGGATCAAATGTAACTGGACAAATTAACACAATCATAAATAAAATATTCATTTTTAATACTTTGTTGAAAATCCTTTGCAGTCTGCAACACATGGACATCACTAAATGCTGGCTTTCCTCCTTTGTGATGCTTTGCCAGGCCTTTACTGCAGTTGTCTTCAGTTGTTGTTTGTTCGTGGGTCTTACTGCCTTAAGTTTTGTCTTCAGCAAGTGAAATGTATGCTCAATCGGGTTAAGATCAGGTGATTGACTCGGCCATTGCAGAATATTCCCCTTCTTTGCCTTAAAAAACTCCTGGGTGGCTTTCTTTGTATGTTTTGGGTCATTGTCCATCTGTAAAGTGAAGCGCCGTCCAATCAACTTTGCTGAATTTGACTGAATCTGAGCAGACAATATATCCCTATAAACTTTAGAATTAATTTGGCTGCTTTTGTCTTCTGTCACATAATCAATAAACACTAGTGACCCAGTGTCATTGGAAGCCATGCATGCCCATGCCATCACACTGCCTCCAGTGTGTTTTACAGATGATGTGTTTTGCTTCGGATCAGGAGCCATTCCAAGCCTTCTCCATACTTTTTTCTTCCCATCATTCTGGTACACGTTGATCTTAGTTTCATCTGTCCAAAGAATGCTGTTCCAGAACTGGGCTGGCTTTTTTAGATATTTTTTGGCAAAGTCTAATCTGGCCTTTCTATTCTTGAGACTTATGAATGGTTTGCACCATGTGATGAAACTTCTGTATTTGCTCTCATAAAGTCTTCTTTTTATGGTAGACTTGGATAATGCCTACCGCCTGGAGAGTGTTCTTCACTTGGCTGGATGTTGTGAAGGGATTTTTCTTTACCATGGAAAGGATCCTACGATCATCCACCACTGTTGTCTTCTGTGGACGCCCAGGCCTTTTTGTGTTGCAGAGCTCTCTAGTGCGTTCTTTTTTTCTAAGAATGTACCAAACTGTTAATTGTGACCACTCCTAATGTTCCTGCTTTCTCTCTAATGGATTTTTTTTTTTAGCCTAAGGATAGCCTGTTCTACTTGCATTGAGAGCCTCTTTTGAACACATGTTGTGGGTTTACAGCAACAGCTTCCAAATGCAAATGCCACACCTGGAATCAACTCCTTTTACCTGATTAATTGATGATGAAATAACAAAGGGAATAGCCCACCCTGCCCATGAAACAGCTTTTGAGTCAATTGTCCAATTACTTTTGGTTCATTGAAAAAGAGATGACTACATATTAAAGAGCTGTAATTCCTAAACCCTTCCTCAAATTAAAGCAGAGAGACTGCACTTTCCATATTCATTTTTATCTGTAACTTGAATTTAATTTAGTAAACAGCCAAAATAAAAAAACTTGTGTCAGTGTCCATATACAGACTTAACTGTATATGTCTATATATGTGTACATATATATTTATGTGTTTATACGTGTATATATGTCTGTAAACACATATATACACATAAATACATATGTACACATACACAGTCGTTCAAAAGTTTGGGGTCACAGACATTTCCTTATTTTCCTTGAAAACATACATGAAATTAGTTTGAATAGGAAATATATTCATTGACAAGTTTAGAAATAGTGACTTAAGCGAAATAATAATTGTGTCCTTCAAACTTTACTTTCAGCAAAGAATCCTACATGTGCATCAATTACTTATTAATTAATTAGTTGTCAATTTGTTGAGGTAATCTGAAGAGATTTCACCCTATGCTTCCTGAAGCACCTCCCACAAGTTGCATTGTCTTAATGGGCATTTCTAACACCCCATATGGTCAATCTGCTCCCACAGCAGCTCAATAGGGTTGAGAAAATGGAGTGATAGCCTTTCTTCTTCCTCATGGTCCCTTTTACTCTGTATGAATCTCCCACTTTACCACCACCAAAGCCTCCCTAGACCATCACATTTCCTCCTCCAGTGATGTGCAGTGAGGTCAGTGGCTGCTAATCTTCTTTAAAACATATTTGTACTATTAAGCAACACTGCAGCAATATTTGTCAGAACCAATATTTGTCAGAACCCTTAAACATACTACTCCTTATGGTTCAGTGCTTCTCCTAAACTAACAGTCATATCCCCCCCCAAGAGGCAGATATGAGAGCTGCCTCACTTGGGGCTTTTTCCTGATTGGCTTATTGATGAAATGTGATTTCTGACCTGACAGACATTGGGTGGGCAGTGCATACAGCACCTTCTAAGTTGTTGCGGAATCGAGGGAGGCTGAGCTGATCGCTTCCTCTCTCCATGTTTTTGCAGCTAAGGTCAGAAAATTTGTTTAGATTTTTTGTTATTTTTATTTTACTTTAACATTATTTTCCTTTTTCTTTTCATGATAGGTAAGGCTCTGTCTTCTCTGCCTCTCCTGACTGCCCCTCCCTGGCCTCCTCTATGCTTGAGAGATGGTGTCAAGCACTCCTCCAGCATCTTTTCATTTGGTCTATGTCTCACAAATGTTCTTCTTTGTGATCTGAACAACTCAAACTTAGATTCATCTGTTAATAACACTTTTTTCCAATCTTCCTCTGTCCAGTGTCTGTGTTCTTTTGCCCATCTTAATCTTTTCTTTTTATTGGCAAGTCTGAGACAGGGCTTTTTCTTTGCAACATTGCCTAGAAGGACAGCATCCCAGAGTCGCCGCTTCACTGTTTTGCTGTTGCTATTTAATGAAGCTGCCAGATGAGGATCTGTGAGGCATCTGTTTCTCAAACTGGACACTGTAATGTATTCGTCCTCTTGCTCAGTTGTGCACTGGGGCCTCCCACTCCTCTTTCTATTCTGGTTAGAGCCAATTTGCACTGTTCTGTGAAGGGAGTAGTACACAGCATTGTACGAAATCTTCAGTTTCTTGGCAATGGTATGGAATAGCCTTCATTTCTCAGAACAAGAATAGACTGATGCATTTCAGAAGAAAGTTCTTTGTTTCTGGCCATCTTGAGCCTGCATTCAAACCCACAATTGCTGATGCTCCAGCGATACTCAACTAGTTTAATGAAGGCCAGTTTTATTGCTACACTGTTTTGTTTTGCGAAACAGTTAACCAGAGCTCTGAGATCACGCTAACCAGATGTGCGTTAACTTCAATTGCGCTCAAGCGATATCGCTTACTTTCAACTTATAATATGAGCGGAAAACCTGACATGCGCAAACAACCGCGATAAACCCCTTATTACTTGCATGTAACTGTTAATGTGCCACTTGTAATCTGGCCCAAAATATCTGTCCAACATGTGACTTCTAGGGGTTAAAGGAACATTAAACACCTTAAAAATGACTTTTCTGTTGCCTTGCAATAGATTAACATATGAGTCCAGTGTGAATGTTTATAGTACAGATTAACACCTTGTTCTCCGGAATTGTTTTTCAGTAGCAAAACCCCACCCACCACTTGTTTGATTTGGAGGAGCCAATCTGGATTTATTACAAAACCTATACATTTTGCAGTTTATTATAAAATATTTACTGCTGAGGCAAATTAAAGCCATATATGTGGTATGTAGTGGTTGTAGCTCTATGTGCTACTCATATTCTCAGCATTGGAAAAGTTGCTTTTAAGAGTTAAATTAAATGTAAAATGGGGAAAAATAAATAATTAATGTATATTGCAAAGTTATTTTACTATATATAATTAAACATGTATATTCTCAAAGTATTTATTGTCCCTTTAATATACATTTATATATATATATATATACAGTATATATATATATATATATATATATATATATATATACACACACACTTAAGTTAACGTCTTTATAAATGGTGTTGTTATCAAGGAGTCACAGAATAATACTTTCAAAACTATAAGCTTTAAACATATATAAATACTTGATTATTTATTATTTATTATACATTTTTTATTCTGAAACAATATTAGACTACTCAGACATGATACCTAATTCTTACCTCATGCTGCAAGTTCATCATGTCAGATCTTAAAAGCACATTATTACAACATTAGTAGAATATACAAGTGTACCTGTTATTACTGTTATTATTTATGTACAAAAGTGCCAACATTATATGCAGTGCTATGATATTAGATATATGATAGTAAATAAACAGACAGCTATATGAACCATAAAGAGTGACGCTTATAAGTTAAAAGGATATTCAGTTTATCATTTCCAACCCTTAGTTTCAGTGTGAGTAAATATTCACTAGTGCTCATCTCAAGGATGGAAGCAAAACTATTGGGATTATACAAATTCATTAGAAGTGCAATGTGATTCATATAGGTGTTTGCATTTAAAGGGATACTAAAGATAAAATTAGACTTGGTTCAGGACATGCAATTTTAAACAACTTTAATTTTGTTCCATAAAAGTTTCTTGAAAACCTCAACAAAAAGATAGAGAAATGTTTAACTATAGTGTTTGTATGTTTATTGCATCAAAATGTAAAATAACCCCACATATTTAACATTTCTAACACTCACCTAGATTACGAGTTTTGCGCTAAACAGGGTGCGAAACTAATGCCCAAAAAGTTGCATTATTTCACTCTCCATAGTGCTGCCAATACGAGTTACTGAAAAGCCTCCTTGTGCGTGCGATATGGTGGCGTTAAGCTCCATACCGCACAAAATCCAAGGGATGCTTTTTATGCTTTCCCCCATAGACATCAATGGGGAGAGAGTGTTAGAAAAAAAACACCTGAAGTGCGGAATGAAAAATCTCCGTAACGCAACCCCATCGATGTCTATGGGAGAAAAAAGTTATGTTGAAACCTTACACCCTAACATAAACCCCTAGTCTAAACACCCCTAATCCACCGCCCCCGACATCGTTGACACCTAAAAAAAGTTATTAACTCCTAATCTGCTGCGCCCGACATCGCCGATACTAATAAAAGTTATTAACCCCTATTCCGCCGCTCCCCAACATTGCTGACACTATAATAACGTTATTAACACCTATCCCGCCACTCCCCGACATTGCCAACACTATAATAAAGTTATTAACCCCTAAACCTCCGGCCTCCCATATCTCTACCACTAAATTATTTTATTATAATAGTTATGTTAGGTTAATTTATAGTTTAATGTTAGGTTTATTTTTATTTCACAGGTTTTTATTTATTTTAAGATAGTTATATTGTAATTTTAATTTAAAGTTAGGGGGTGTTAGGTTTAGGGGTTAATAGTTTAATTTAGTGTTTTGCAATGTGGTGGGCAGGCGGTTTAGGGGTTAATAGGTTTATTTTGTGGCGGCGATGTGGGAGGCCGGAGGTTTAGGGGTTAATAGGTTTATTTAGTGGCGGCGATGTGGGAGGCCGGAGGTTTAAGGGTTAATAACTTTATTATAGTGTCGGCTATGTCGGGGACGGCGGATTAGGGGTTATTAGATTTATTTAATAGCCGCGATGTGGGTGGGTGGCAGATTAGGGTTAATAAGTTTTAAATAGTGTTTGCGATGCAGGAGGGCGGCGGTTTAGGGGTTAATTGGTAGTTTATGGGTGTTAGTGTACTTTGTAAAATTTTAGTTGTGAGTTTTGTGAAACATTTTTGTTGCGCAAAATTCATAACTACTGCTCTCAGATGGCGGTATGGATCGTGACGGTATAGGCTGTAACACAAGCTTTTTAGCCTGAACGCACAACTTGTAATACCAGCACTTTTTTTTTGAGTGCAGAATGGACGTTGCGTTACAGGCTAAAATGCTTGTGGTATAGCTATACCTTCGTGACTAGTAATATGCGTTACTGGCCATTACTCTGGAATTGCCATTTTTTCAGCGTTTATAGCCGTAATGCAAAACTCGTAATCTAGGTGACTGTTAACACACATTATTCATACAGCATAAAGGGACTTTGTACTTTAAAAAATGATCCCCTTTAGGGCTAGATTCCGAGTGGTGAGCTAACAGTTGCACGTGAGTAATAATGCAATGAAATTGCAATGAAACGTTATAAGGTCTCAAAGGTATTAAAAAACAAAAAAAAGGCATGCAAAGGGC
>NC_069500.1:672642474-672707474 GCF_027579735.1 Bombina bombina | reverse complement strand
CACAAAGATGGGGGCAATGGAGGAGGGAGAGAAGGGGAAACAGAAAAAAGAGGAGAGTGAGAGAGAAAAGAGTAAAGAGAGAGAGGATTAGGGGGAGAGTTGAGAGGAGAGAGAATATAAAAAAGTTAATAGCAGCGTATCACCTCTATGTGCAAGGGTTAAAATGCAGTTCCCCTTTCCCATTTACATGTTTATTGTTGCCTATATCCCCTCTGCCTCTGAGCATGCTGAAGCTGACAGCACTGCACAGGGTCAGGCAGAAGCTGGAGGGAAGTGAGGAGTCTGCACTTCACAGCCATAGAACTTGCAGTTGTGCCAGAAGAAAGTTGATAGGCATGGCCACTATACTACCAAAAAAAAAATTCTATGCCTCTCGGCGAGGCCCCATTATGAGTGAGTCCTTAGATGGTTGCCTATTTGTTTGGACTAATACTAGGGCTGCCTATATATAATCATATAGGCCAAAAACATATATATTGGGGCACCTTGTAAGTGGTGACTGGCTAAGCAAAATATGGCCATATTGTGTGACTAAGATCCCAATTTTATTTAAAAAGAATAATTGTCTCTTGATGTTGTTTGCAGGCATTTTTTTGCAGCAGTTCAAAAAATATGTTGTGCTTTTGAAAATGGATGTGCGCCAATACCTTTTTGTTTGTGTAATTACTGGGTCATATTGGCAGCACTCTCAAAGATGTGTATATAAACTTTTTGTAAGGTGTGCTAAAAAAACCAAATTTTGTATCTGTATTTATATATATATATATATATATATATATATATAGGCCCAATATATATATATATATATATATATATATATATATATATATATATATATATATATATATATATATACTGTAGGTATTGATATATATTTTACCTAAAAACAATAATGTAAACATATAGAAATATGTATTTATTAATTAATAAATATAACATATTCTGCTATGTGAAGAACATTGGAATGTGAAATATTCATATTTCATGTCAGGCTATTACACTTTGTTAAACGTGATCAGGTTTGCGTGACTTGGGTGTTTTTTCCCACTTTTCCCTCTCCATTGAAGGCTATGGGGAAAGCGATCTCAATATTCGTACTTCAGTCTTTTGCGGGCGCGAGGTTAGCACGCAAGCAAAACGTTTTACTTTCAACTTGCCATACACGCGCTACACAATGTATGCAAAAAGCCAAAGTCTAGCCTAGTTAACACGCGAACATGAGCTTAAACTACCGACCCACTCATGATCTAGCCATAATTAGCATTTCAATACCTTACAAACATAACATTATCAGGTCTGCTTAACTTGCAGGTTCAGCCTATTGTTATGCTTTTATGAGAACAAAAACAGAATTTATGCTTACCTGATAAATTACTTTCTCCAACGGTGTGTCCGGTCCACGGCGTCATCCTTACTTGTGGGAATATCTCTTCCCCAACAGGAAATGGCAAAGAGTCCCATCAAAGCTGGCCATATAGTCCCCAGTCATTCGACCGACGGACAGGAGGAAAAATATAGGAGAAACCATATGGTACCGTGGTGACTGTAGTTAGAGAAAATAATTCATCAGACCTGATTAAAAAACCAGGGCGGGCCGTGGACCGGACACACCGTTGGAGAAAGTAATTTATCAGGTAAGCATAAATTCTGTTTTCTCCAACATTGGTGTGTCCGGTCCATGGCGTCATCCTTACTTGTGGGAACCAATACCAAAGCTTTAGGACACGGATGAAGGGAGGGAGCAAATCAGGTTACCTAAACGGAAGGCACCATGGCTTGCAAAACCTTTCTCCCAAAAATAGCCTCCAAAGAAGCAAAAGTATCAAATTTGTAAAATTTGGCAAAAGTGTGCAGTGAAGACCAAGTCGCTGCCTTACATATCTGATCAACAGAAGCCTCGTTCTTGAAGGCCCATGTGGAAGCCACAGCCCTAGTGGAGTGAGCTGTGATTCTTTCAGGAGGCTGCCGTCCGGCAGTCTCATAAGCCAATTGGATGATGCTTTTAAGCCAAAAGGAAAGAGAGGTAGAAGTTGCTTTTTGACCTCTCCTTTTACCAGAATAGACGACAAACAAAGAAGATGTTTGTCTGAATTCTTTTGTAGCTTCTAAGTAGAACTTTAGAGCACGGACTACATCTAAGTTGTGTAGCAAACGTTCCTTCTTTGAAACTGGTTTCGGACACAAAGAAGGTAAAACTATCTCCTGGTTAATATTCTTGTTGGAAACAACCTTTGGAAGAAAACCAGGCTTAGTACGCAAAACAACCTTATCTGAATGGAACACCAGATAGGGCGGAGTACACTGCAGAGCAGACAACTCTGAAACTCTTCTAGCAGAAGAAATAGCAATCAAAAACAAAACTTTCCAAGATAATAACTTAATATCTATGGAATGTAGAGGTTCAAACGGAACCCCTTGAAGAACTGAAAGAACTAGATTTAGACTCCAGGGAGGAGTCAAAGGTCTGTAAACAGGCTTGATCCTGACCAGAGCCTGAACAAATGCTTGAACATCTGGCACAGCTGCCAGTCGTTTGTGTAGCAAGACAGATAAAGCAGAAATCTGTCCCTTTAGAGAACTCGCAGATAATCCTTTATCCAAACCTTCCTGCAGAAAGGAAAGAATCTTAGGAATTTTTATCTTTTTTCCATGGGAATCCCTTGGATTCACACCAACAGATATATCTTTTCCATATTTTATGGTAAATCTTTCTAGTTACTGGTTTTCTGGCCTGAACCAGAGTATCTATTACAGAATCTGAAAACCCACGCTTTGATAGAATCAAGCGTTCAATCTCCAAGCCGTCAGCTGGAGGGAGACCAGATTTGGATGTTCGAATGGACCCTGAACAAGAAGGTCCTGTCTCAAAGGTAGCTTCCATGGTGGAACCGATGACATATTCACCAGGTCTGCATACCAAGTCCTGCGTGGCCATGCAGAAGCTATCAAGATCACA
The DNA here is from genome assembly GCF_027579735.1 of Bombina bombina. NCBI lineage: Eukaryota > Metazoa > Chordata > Amphibia > Anura > Bombinatoridae > Bombina > Bombina bombina. The sequence goes on along the minus strand of NC_069500.1, from coordinate 672,704,518 downwards.
GAGGCCCTCTCCAGATTGATCCTGGCTACCAGCCTGGGAATGAGAGGAAACGGTGGGAACACATAAGCTAGGTTGAAAGTCCAAGGTGCTACTAGTGCATCCACTAGAGTCGCCTTGGGATCCCTGGATCTGGACCCGTAGCAAGGAACCTTGAAGTTCTGACGAGACGCCATCAGATCCATGTCTGGAATGCCCCATAATTGAGTCAACTGGGCAAAGATCTCCGGGTGGAGTTCCCACTCCCCCGGATGGAAAGTCTGACGACTCAGATAATCCGCTTCCCAGTTTTCCACACCTGGGATGTGGATCGCAGATAGATGGCAGGAGTGATCCTCCGCCCATTGTATTATTTTGGTCACTTCTTTCATTGCTAGGGAACTTCTTGTTCCCCCCTGATGATTGATATACGCAACAGTCGTCATGTTGTCTGATTGGAATCTTATGAATCTGGCCTTTGCAAGCTGAGGCCAAGCCCTGAGAGCATTGAATATCGCTCTTAGTTCCATAGTCCCTGAGCTTTCAGGGATTCCCAGACCGCGCCCCAGCCCACTAGACTGGCGTCAGTCGTGACAATGACCCACTCTGGTCTGCGGAAGCTCATTCCCTGGGATAGATGGTCCAGGGTCAGCCACCAATGGAGTGACTCTCTGGTCTTCTGATCTACTTGAATCACTGGAGACAAGTCTGTATAGTCCCCATTCCACTGTTTGAGCATGCACAGTTGTAATGGTCTTAGATGAATTCGTGCAAAAGGAACTATGTCCATTGCTGCAACCATCAACCCTACCACTTCCATGCACTGAGCTATGGAAGGACGTGGAACAGAGTGAAGAACTTGACAAGCGCTTAGAAGTTTTGACTTTCTGACATCTGTCAGAAAAATCCTCATTTCTAAGGAATCTATTATTGTTCCCAAGAAGGGAACTCTTGTTGACGGAGACAGAGAACTCTTTTCTATGTTCACCTTCCATCCGTGAGATCTGAGAAAGGCCAGAACGATGTCTGTATGAGCCTTTGCTTTTGAAAGGGACGACGCTTGTATTAGAATGTCGTCCAAGTACGGTACTACTGCAATGCCCCTCAGTCTTAGAACCGCTAGAAGGGACCCGAGTACCTTTGTGAAAATCCTTGGAGCAGTGGCTAACCCGAATGGGAGGGCCACAAACTGGTAATGTTTGTTCAGAAAGGCGAACCTTAGGAACTGATGATGTTCTTTGTGGATAGGAATATGTAGGTACGCATCCTTTAGATCCACGGTAGTCATAAATTGACCTTCCTGGATAGTGGGTAGAATCGTTCGAATGGTTTCCATTTTGAACGATGGTACCCTGAGAAATTTGTTTAGGATCTTTAAATCCAGAATTGGTCTGAAGGTTCCCTCTTTTTTGGGAACTACAAACAGATTTGAGTAAAATCCCATTCCTTGTTCCGTCATTGGAACAGGGTGTATCACTCCCATCTTTAACAGGTCTTCTACACAATGTAAGAACGCCTGTCTCTTTATTTGGTTTAAGGATAAGTGAGACATGTGGAACCTTCCCCTTGGGGGTAATTCCTTAAATTCCAGAAGATAAACTATTTCTAGTGCCCAGGGATCCTGAACATCTCTTGCCCAAGCCTGAGCAAAGAGAGAGAGTCTGCCCCCTACTAGATCCGGTCCCGGATCGGGGGCTACTCCTTCATGCTGTCTTGTTAGCAGCAGCAGGCTTCTTGGCCTGCTTACCCTTGTTCCAGCCTTGCATAGGTTTCCAGGCTGGTTTGGGCTGTGAGGCATTACCCTCTTGCTTAGAGGATGCAGAATTAGAGGCCGGTCCGTTCCTGAAATTGCGAAAGGAACGAAAATTAGACTTATTCTTGGCCTTGAAAGGCCTATCTTGTGGAAGGGCGTGGCCCTTTCCCCCAGTAATGTCTGAGATAATCTCTTTCAATTCTGGCCCAAAGAGAGTTTTACCTTTGAAAGGGATGTTAAGCAATTTTGTCTTGGATGATACATCCGCTGACCAAGACTTTAGCCAAAGCGATCTGCGCGCCACAATTGCAAACCCTGAATTTTTCGCCGCTAATCTAGCTAATTGCAAAGCGGCATCTAAAATAAAAGAGTTAGCTAACTTAAGTGCGTGAACTCTGTCCATAACCTCCTCATACGGAGTCTCTCTACTGAGCGACTTTTCTAGTTCCTCGAACCAGAACCACGCTGCTGTAGTGACAGGAACAATGCACGAAATGGGTTGTAGAAGGTAACCCTGCTGTACAAAAATCTTTTTAAGCAAACCTTCCAATTGTTTATCCATAGGATCTTTGAAAGCACAACTATCCTCGATAGGGATAGTAGTTCGCTTGTTTAGAGTAGAAACTGCCCCCTCGACCTTAGGGACTGTCTGCCATAAGTCCTTTCTGGGGTCGACCATAGGAAATAATTTCTTAAATATAGGTGGGGGAACAAAAGGTATGCCGGGCTTCTCCCACTCCTTATTCACTATGTCCGCCACCCGCTTGGGTATAGGAAAAGCGTCGGGGTGCACCGGAACCTCTAGAAACTTGTCCATCTTGCATAATTTCTCTGGAATGACCAAGTTGTCACAATCATCCAGAGTAGATAACACCTCCTTAAGCAGTGCGCGGAGATGTTCTAATTTAAATTTAAATGTCACAACATCAGGTGCAGCTTGTTGAGAAATTTTTCCTGAATCTGAAATTTCCCCATCTGACAAAACCTCCCTCATGGCCACTTCAGATTGGTGTGAGGGTATGACAGAACAATTATCATCAGTGCCCTCCTGCTCTTCAGTGTTTAAAACAGAGCAATCGCGCTTTCTCTGATATGCAGGCATTTTGGATACAATATTTGCTATGGAGTTATCCATTACAGCCGTCAATTGTTGCATGGTAATAAGCATTGTCGCGCTAGATGTACTAGGGGCCTCCTGCATGGGCAAAACTGGTGTAGACACAGTAGGGGATGATGTAGTATCATGTCTACTCCCCTCATCTGAGGAATCATCTTGGGCAATTTCATTATCTGTGGCAGTACTGTCCTTACTTTGTTTGGACGCTATGGCACAATTATCACACAATTTTGAGTGGGGAGACACATTGGCTTTCACACATATAGAACATAGCTTATCCGAAGGCACAGACATGTTAAACAGGCTTAAACTTGTCAATAAAGCACAAAAAACGTTTTAAAACAAAACCGTTACTGTCTCTTTAAATTTTAAAACAGAGCACACTTTATTACTGAATATGTGAAAAAGTATGAAGGAATTGTTCAAAATTTCACCACAGTGTCTTAAAGCCTTAAGAGTATTGCATACCAATTTTCAGAGCTTTAACCCTTAAAATAACGGAACCGGAGCCGTTTACAAATTTAACCCCTATACAGTCCCAGCTACAGCCTTTGCTGTGACTTTACCAAGCCCAGAGGGGAATACGATACCAAATGACGCCTTCTAGAAACTTTTCCAACAACTTTCTGGTCCTCACACATGCATCTGCATGTCTTGCTCTCAAAAACAACTGCGCAGTAATGGCGCGAAAATGAGGCTCAGCCTACAACTGGGAAGGCCCTCCCTGACTGGAAAAGGTGTCTAACACAGTGCCTGCCGTTAAAAAACGTTCCCCAAGTTTATAAGTGTGAATTATCAGCATAAACATGTATAAAATGTCCAAATAAAGCAATCGATTTAGCCCATAAAAGTTTCTACCAGTTTTATAGCCCATATTAAGCCTGTTATTCTGTTTGAAACTAAGAAAATGGCTTACCGGTCCCCATGAGGGGAAATGACAGCCTTCCAGCATTACACAGTCTTGTTAGAAATATGTCTAGTCATACCTTAAGCAGAAAAGTCTGCTAACTGTTTCCCCCAACTGAAGTTACTTCATCTCAACAGTCCTATGTGGAAACAGCAATCGATTTTAGTTACTGTCTGCTAAAATCATCTTCCTCTCACAAACAGAAATCTTCATCCTTTTCTTTTTCAGAGTAAATAGTACATACCAGCACTATTTTAAAATAACAAACTCTTGATAGTAGAATAAAAAAACTACAACTAAACACCACATACTCTTAACCATCTCCGTGGAGATGTTGCCTGTGCAACGGCAAAGAGAATGACTGGGGTGGGCGGAGCCTAGGAGGGACTATATGGCCAGCTTTGCTGGGACTCTTTGCCATTTCCTGTTGGGGAAGAGATATTCCCACAAGTAAGGATGACGCCGTGGACCGGACACACCAATGTTGGAGAAATGTCTTTTTTAAATACTGAAATAAATATGAATAAAAAAAATGCCATACACTTAACACTCTGCAGTAAGTATAAGAAGTCATCTGGAACACGTTAAGAAGAAACACATTTAAAGTACAGTTTCCCTTTAATTCAAATACTAATGCTTCTGAGTTGGAAAGGCATAGAAATGAAGCTAAAAATTATCTGACGCGCCATGTTAAAACAAAATGAGATTTGGAGGTGAACTGTAGATGAATTAGAACAATCTATATGGGACGAGTTACTCAGTGGTAAAGACTGCACTGTTAGAGGACTTTTTAAAAGGATGTGGGAGTCAAAGTTCAACTTTCATTATTCAGATAGAGGGTACAGTTTTTTTTAAAAAAATCCTATTTATTTCTATAAATCAAACTGACCATTTTCTTTTTTTTTATCCTTTATTGAAACATATCTTTTGTTATTATTATTTGTAGAGTGCAAACAGAGTCTGCAGCACTTTAAACATAGCTGTAATTCACAATACACAATTGTAACATTTATAAGAAGCAATAACAGACCACATGAATGGATAGAGGGCCTTTCCAATTAGTTAGAACCTGTTGTATATCACATTACATGAAGATGATTTACAGGGCAGCTGGGCTTGTGAGCTTGCATACTAAGGGGTGCAAGGGAATCTGACTGCATGAGAGGAACTGGGGTAAGAAAGGATTAGAGCAGATTGTGTGGCTCCCTGCATCTTTTTTTTCCGTAAAAGCATATTTAGGTAAGCTCAGGAGGAGTGTGCAAATGCTTGTGCAATGTTAAATACTGCAATACGCTGCCTGCATACTGCGACTCCTGGCAGGCAGGTTTGCTTGAGCGAACGCTCTGTGTCCGGCAGATGATAAATGCAGGCCTTTAGTAGATTTTATTTCTGTCAAGTTTCAAAGTTAGTTACTTTTTTCCTTCCTAATGCATGATTTGACAGTAATCAGCCAGTCACAAAATGTATAGACGTATTTCCTGTGCTCAGTAGTAGCTGGTCTTTTAGAAAGTGCGCATATAAAACGATTGTGCACATTTAGATAATGGAACTGAATTGGAAAGTTATTTAAAACTGTGTGCTCTATCTAAGTAATTAAAGTTGAATTTTGACTTGCCTGTCCCTTTTCAATTCATGTTGTAAATTACACATTTGCAGCTTTAACCATTCTAAAGGCAGATCATTATGTAAATGAATCATTTTAAAGCACAGGATGATTCAGAGTTTTTCTCCAGAAGAGAGTCAGTTAAGGAATTCTAAGATTTCTCCAGATCCTCCTCATCCCTGGCCCAATTGCCGTGTAGTGATGATGTCATCATGTAGTGTATAATGATTTCACATGACATGAGCACGTGCCCAGATACCTGAAGCACCTTCTCATTGCCAATGAAGCAGGACGCGGATTCACATCTCTGCACCATCCAGAGGAACACTGCATTTAAAAAAGAAAACTCTACCATTTCAAATGTGTTGCTTATCACTCTAGGACACAAGTAAACTTCTCCTATCGCCCCCTGTTTTCATTATTGTGCACAGTGATTATTTTATTGTCAGTATTGAACTCTTATACCTTTCTTCACAGTTTTTATATATCCGGATTCACGTATCAGACACACAGTACACCTTTGGATGATATTTGTACAATCGGATTCCCTTTTTTTTTAAGGACCCTTTCTTTGATCACTACTTTTTGGTTTGAGGCCTTATTTCCCCACATACATTTTTTTTGTGTTATACATTGTGTTTTTTTGTATATATGTGAATTATATGGATCAATATATTTTAATATTCAAATCAATAAATGTAATGACATTTATTTTTATGCTTAGTTCATTTAGTGGCATAGTTAGTTTATTTTCAGACACATTTCAGCCTGACTTTGGTGCTTCAATTTTTTTTTTTTTTTGCTTATGATGTACATTTGATTATAGAAGAACATTTTTTTTTCAAAATCTTATGCCCTTTCTGCATAAGGAAAGTATAACTTTGAAATCCATGTCCCTTAAAACCATTTCCTACATAGTTGAAATGGTTTATTTTTATCTAAAACTCTCATTTGAGACCTTTCATCAGAAGAGAATACTAATAGGTAACATAATTGTCTAGCAAGATATTTAATGAACAAGAAATATATATTTTAAAACATACAAGCTATGTTAATGATGCATTAATTTGTCATACTAACAAAGTACAGCATGATTCTTTGAATAAAAATTCCTCAGAGATTTTAACAGCAAATGCTGATGCTTGTGAATAGCATTTAGATAACTTTTGCTCTCTGGAATAAAAATTTGTTGCCCTGGGAATAAAGAGAGGTCTTTAGAATTCACAGAAGTAGTTCGCAGCTGATTATGAAGTTTAGTAATTTGAGTGCTGAGTTTCTCAAGAGCATATTGTAAACATCACCCTACTTTAATTATGTCTTAATATTTGACAGCCCGTTTGCGTTTTGATAACCCTGTAACAACTTATTAAACTAAAAAAAATTGTCAGGCAGGTTTGGTTACGGAAACCACAAAAGATGTGTAATGAATAATTGAGGGTTTTATCAATCTCTTACTAGGCATACAGTAGGTGCTGGGAAAGAAAATATCGGTTATATTCATCATTATGTAAATCTATATTCTTGTGACAAGTCATCTAAAGAAATTCTAAAATGTAATTTTATTCTTAAAGTGAGTTTCCCACACACTGGTTTTATTTTGAAGTTGGCTTGCTCATACTCTCTAAAGTTCTATTTTTGGAATGCTTATAAAACTTTTTAATAGATGAATGAATTTGAAAATTCAACAAGGCTACAGCCAAAACTACTTTTTGATTTTTTGCAGGGAGATGAATCTTGTGGGGAAATCTAACAATATTGTTTGAACTAAAAACAAACAAAACAAATGCAAATTTTATTAAAGCTCACATGCACATTTTTTCAGTACCAGATCATAACTTATAATTAGTTACTGGTTTGATTAGTTTCCAGTAAATAGTTATGACTAGGGTTGATAGAGAAAAAAAACGTGGAAGGAGAGAGAAATGGACCAAAAGGAAAATCGAAAAGGGAATAGAAAAAAGCATATAAAGAAGGGAGAGAATGACAAATTAAGTATTTTCTTTAAAAAAAAATGTAATTTGGCATTGTTATGGTATCAAAAATAGGGAAGAATACTGCTTTAAAATAAAAGTCTTTTTTTATTCAAACATATTAAAAACTTGATAGCTCACATGCAGTAACAAGTGTAGATAAAACATATAATGTCACAAACAGGCCAGTCTGACGCGTTTCGGCTGTTCTGCCTTATTCATAGACTCGAGTCTATGTTTAATATATAAATATATACATGTATATATATGTGTATATATATATATATATATATATATATATATACACATTAGGTATAGATATATAGATATAGGAATATCTAGTTATAAATGCTAAGAGCATATTCCCTTATGAGAAAAACATTGGAATGTGAAATATTTACAGTAATTGCATATCTGCACATAGCAGAATATTTTCTATTTATTCATAAATACATATATTTATTCATAAATACATATATATATATATAGTGTACCTGGAGGACTACTTCTGTCGGCTTCGTGGAGGACTATGGCCCGGTTGGGTGAAGACTTCTCAAGGTAGGGTGATCTTCAAGGGGTTAGTGTTAGGTTTTTTTAAGGGGGTATTGGGTGGGTTTTAGAGTAGGGTTGGGTGTGTGGGTGGTGGGTTTTAATGTTGGGGGGTATTGTACTTTTTTTTCAGGTAAAAGAGCTGATTACTTTGGGGCAATATCCCGCAAAAGGCCCTTTTAAGGGCTATTTGTAATTTAGTATAGGGTAGGGATTTTTATTATTTTCGGGGGCTTTTTTATTTTATTAGGGGGATTAGATTAGATTAGGTGTAATTAGTTTAAGTTTAATTATTTTATTATTTTCTGTAATTTAGTGTTTGTTTTTTTGTACTTTATATAATTGTTTTTAATTGTTTTTAATTGAATTTAGTTTAGGGAATTAATTTAATTATAGTGTAGTGTTAGGTTTAATTTTAACTTAGGTTAGGTTTTATTTTACAGGTATATTTGTCTTTATTTTAACTAGGAAGTTATTAAAAAGTTAATAACTATTTAATAACTATTGTACCTAGTTAAAATAAATACAAAGTTGCCTGTAAAATAAATATAAACCCTAAGCTAGATACAATGTAACTATTAGTTATATTGTAGCTAGCTTAGGGTTTATTTTATAGGTAAGTATTTAGTTTTAAATAGGAATCATGTAGTTAATGATAGGAATATTTATTTAGATTTATTTAAATTATATTTAAGATAGGGGGTGTTAGGGTTAGACTTAGGTTTAGGGGTTAATAAATTTAATATAGTGTCGGCGATATTGGGGGCGGCAGATTAGGGGTTAATAAGTATAATGTAGGTGGCGGTGGGCTCCGGGAGCAGCGGTTTAGGGGTTAATACATTTATTAGAGTTGCAGCGGGGTTTGGGAGCAGCGGTTTAGGGGTTAATACATTTATTAGAGTTGCGGCGGAGTCCGGGTGCAGCGGTTTAGGGGGTAAACAGTATAGTATAGTGTGGGTGTTTAGTGACAGGGTACCAAGAAAGCTGAAAAAAAGCCGAAGAGCAGCGAGATCGATGACTGTTAGTTAACAACAGTTAACTTTTATTTACTTTGTATTTTCCCTATCCAGACAATACCTAGTGACATTGTAGAGAGGTGTTTAATATCTCTTTTCCTAGCGCACACCATTTTCTCACATACAACTATTAGACTGAAGGACAGTCCTCCCTTTACATTGTGTCTCTTATTAAGTTAATTAGCTTTATATTTCAATGACATCTTTATGCAGATAATATCCAGATAATTTTTTAATGTCAAATCGTCCATCTTCTTGTCCAGTATCTCTTTGTGCGTGGTTTGTCCATTACTTAAAAGGACAGTAATTTTTTTTAATTATATGTAGTAAAACAACTTTGCAATATCCTTTTTATGTATGTATTTAAAGGGACAAACAAGTCAAAATTAAACTTCCATGATTCAGATAGAGAATGGAGTTTTAATCAACTTTCCAATTTACTTTTATCACCAATTTAGTTTTGTTCTCTTGGTATTCTTTGTTAAATGCTAAACCTAGATAGGCTCATAAACTGATTTTTATTAATAAAGATCTGCAAACAATTGATTATTTTCCTAGCAAAATGACTGTGGTTAGCCTTTTCTACTCCAGTAACAACTATTGCTACCTAAATAAATCAATTGACCCGAGTTTACACATATAAATACATAAATACATTTGTACGCATATATATATATATATATATATATATATATATATATATATATACATACATATCCATCTTTAGACATGTTTATGTATGTATCTCTATGTTAAAGGCCTTTGTTTGCCTTTTTTTCCTTACACCTGATGAGACCTCCTTTCTTTAAAACTTTATAACTTTTGTATGCAATATTATTATTGAATATTTTTTATTAGATGGTGTAATTATGAGTGCAAGTGTACTTTGTAATGTATTTTTTATGTTTCACTAAAACAGTTAACTAGAGCTCTGAAGTTTCAACTTGTAATACGAGCGGTAACTCCAAAGAGCGCAAACCCTCACTATAAACCCCTTCAGGTAGATTTAGAGTTTGGCGTTAGCCGTCAAAAGCAGCGTTAAGGGGTCCTAACGCTGCTTTTTACCGCCCGCTGGTATTTAGAGTCAGGCAGGAAAGGGTCTATCGCTCACTTCCCTACCGTGATTCCAGGCTACCGCAGATCCCCTTACGCCAATTGCGTATCCTATCTTTTCAATGGGATCCACCTAACGCCGGTATTTGGAGTCTTGGAAGAAGTGAGCGGTAGACCCTCTACCGACAAGACTCCTACCGACAAAAAAAAGTCAGTAGTTAAGAGCTTTATTAGATAACGCGGGACTATAAAGCTCTTAACTACTGTGCTACAAAGTACACTAACACCCATAAACGACCTATGTACCCCTAAACCGAGGCCCCCCCACATCGCCGCCACTATAATACATTTTTTTAACCCCTAATCTGCCGACCGAACCCCTAACATCGCCGACCCCTATATTATATTTATTAACCCCTAATCTGCCCCCCAACGTCGCCGCTACCTTACCTACACTTATTAACCCCTAATCTGCCGACCGGACCTCGCCGCCACTATAATAAATGTATTAACTCCTAAACTGCTGCACTCCCGCCTCGCAAACACTATAATAAATAGTATTAACCCCTGATCTGCCCTCCCTAACATCGCCGCCACCTACCTACAATTATTAACTCCTAATCTCCCGCCCGCAAAGTCGCAGCTACTATAATAAATTTATTAACCCCTAAACCTAAGTCTAACCCTAACCCTAACACCCCCTTAAATTTAATATAATTTAAATGAAACAAAATAATATTCCTAAAATTAACTAAATTAATCCTATTTAAAACTAAATATTTACCTATAAAATAAACCCTAATATAGCTACAATATAACTAATAATTACATCCAAGATGGCGTCCCTTCAATTCCGATTGGCTGATAAAATTCTATCAGCCAATCGGAATTAAGGTAGAAAAATCTGATTGGCTGATGCAATCAGCCAATCAGATTGAAGTTCAATCCGATTGGCTGATCCAATCAGCCAATCGTATTAAACTCGCATTCTATTGGCTGTTCCGATCAGCTGATGGGGCATTATGCAAAGACCATGAATCCTGATGCTGCTAATTATCCACCTTTACCTGCCATCATTTCCAGGATGGATGCACAGGATCACCGCTTGGATCAATTTGCACTAGCCCTGCAAACCCTGCTGACTCGCACTGCACATTTGGACCAAAGTGTCCCGCAAGTTATGGCTGCTCCTGTTTCCACTGCTGCACCTATGCCTACCAGGAGCATGTCCGGTTCTGCACCTCTACCTCAGCGATATGGAGGTGATCCTATTCAGTGCAGAGGGTTTTTGAACCAGGTGGGCATTTACTTTGAGATGTTACCTCAGGCGTTTCCCTCTGATAGAGCTAAGGTGGGATTTCTCATCTCGTTACTCTCTGACACAGCTCTTGCCTGGGCTAATCCCGTGTGGGAGACTAATAAACCTGTGATTTCAAATTACCCTGAATTTGTGGCCTCCTTTCGAAGGGTATTTGATGTTCCGGCTCGCTCGTCCTCTGCTGCTAAACGACTCATGTCCATTCAGCAAGGTACAAGATCTGTTGCTTAGTATGCTATTGAGTTCCGTACGCTTGCCGCAGAGGTAGGTTGGAACAATGAAGCCCTTGTTGCCGCCTTCTTTCATGGGCTCTCTGATGTGATTAAATATGAAGTTGCTGCCAGAGATTTACCAGAGGATCTCGAGGCATTGGTGTCTTTTTTGATCCTAATTGACATCAGACTCAGAGAGAGACCCTCTTTCAAGGAGCGCTTGCGGAAGCCTCCTGTTCCGTTGTCTCCTACGTGTTCATTCCCACCCATGTCTCCCTCTCATCCCATGCTTCCTGGTCCCGAGTCACCAGGTACTGCTGAGCCGATGCAGTTGGGATTCACGTGTCTCTCCGCGGCGGAGAGGGCCTTTAGGAGGAGGGAGGGGCTCTGCCTCTATTGTGGGTTACAGGGCCATCTTTTGAAGTCTTGTCCTGCACGGCCGGGAAACAATCACACCTAAGGTCCTGTCGGGTGCAGACCTTGGGTGGTTTATCCTCGTCCCAGGAACCACTTAAGGAGAAACCTTTGGTCACTGTTGTCCTTTCCTGGGTGGACTCCTCCATAGTCACTCAGGCTCTTGTTGACTCCGGTGCTGAGGGCTATTTCATTGACAGTGCTTTTGTATCAAAGCACTCCATTCCTGTTTTGCCTCGGTCTGTTCCGCTTGCTATTGAGGCCATTGATGGCAGGCCCCTTCAGCCCGCACTCGTTACTCATGAAACTGCTCCGTTGTCCTTGGCTGTTGGGGCTCTCCATTTTGAAACCCTCCAGTTCCATGTGATAAACTCTCCGCATTTTCCGGATGTTTTGGGTTATCCCTGGCTCCAAAAGCACAATCCCAGTCTCGACTGGCGCAGGTCCGAAATTTTGTCATGGTCCCCGCAATGTATTTCCACTTGTCTTCGGAAACCAGTTAAAGTCTTGTGCACTTATTTGGTATCTCAATTGCCAGAGGAGTGCCGAGAGTTCATAGACGTGTTTGACAAGGTGCGTGCTGGTACATTGCCTCCTCACCGGTCTTACGATTGTGCCATAGACCTGCAACCCGGAGCCATTCCTCCTCGGGGCCGGGTGTACCCTCTGTCTGTTGCAGAGAATTGTGCTATGGAGGAGTATGAGGCCGATGCTCTGTTGCGGGGGATCATTTGCAAATCCTGCTCTCCTGCAGGGGCTGGCTTCTTCTTTGTGAAGAAAAAGGGTGGCGAGTTAAGACCTTGTATCGATTATAGGGGTCTTAATCATCTTACCATTAAGAATGCTTACCCTATTCCGCTCATTACGGAACTCTTTGACCGCCTCAAGGGAGCTACGGTCTTTACTAAACTTGATTTGAGAGGAGCGTACAATCTCGTTAGGATTAAGGAGGGCCATGAATGGAAAACAGCATTTAACACCAGGAGCGGGCATTATGAGTATATTGTAATGCCCTTTGGCCTATGTAATGCTCCTGCTGTTTTTCAGGAATTTATTAATGATGTCCTACGAGATATGTTGCAACAGAGTGTTGTGGTGTACTTAGACGACATCCTCATACATTCACCCACACTTGAGGCTCATCGTTCTGATGTTACACGGGTTCTTCAGAGACTACGTGAGAACGGCCTGTTTTGTAAACTCGAGAAATGTGAGTTCCATTAGACTCAAGTAACCTTCCTAGGTTATGTTATCTCCGTTGCAGGGTTCTCCATGGATCCTGACAAGTTATCTGCAGTTCTGCAGTGGCCTCGCCCAGTTGGTCTCCGGTCTATTCAAAGTTTTTTGGGGTTCGCCAATTACTATAGAAAGTTTATTAAAAACTTTTCTTCCTTGGTCAAATCTATCACAGACATGACCTGTAAAGAGAATGATCCACTCCATTGGTCACCTACTGCCTTAAGGCCTTTGATAGTCTTAAGACTGCCTTTGCTGCTGCTCCAGTTCTGGCTCATCCTAACCCTGTCCTGCCTTTCGTTCTTGAGGTCGATGCATCTGAGACTGGAGTAAGTGCCCTCTTGTCTCAACGTCCTATGCCTGACGGTTCCTTGCATCCGTGTGGTTTCTTCTCTAAGAAATTGTCTCCAGCGGAGTGCAATTATGAAATTGGCGACAGGGAATTACTGGCCATAATTTTGGCACTCAAGGAATGGAGGCATCTTCTTGTGGGTACTAGCGTGCCAGTGCTCATTCTTACTGACCACAAGAATTTAACTTATCTACCTGAAGCAAAACGTTTGTTGCCCCGACATGCCAGATGGGTGCTATTTTTGTCTCGGTTTAATTATGTGGTCTCCTACCTGCCTGGTAGTAAGAATGTTAGGGCTGATGCCCTCTCTCGACAATTTTCGCCTCTGTCGGAGTCTGTACCTACTCCTGTTATACCTCCTGACCATATTTTGGCTACCATACGTACCAATTTGACTTCTCCCTTGGGGGAGGAGATCCTGGCTGCACAAACCAATGCACCTCCTGAGAAACCTAGTGGTAAGTGTTTTGTTCCTGAGAATCTTCTAACTAAACTTTTGCACACTTACCACTATCCTAAAGCCGCAGGTCACCCAGGCAAGAACCAAATGATTTGGTCTGTTACTCGACAATTCTGGTGGCCAGGTCTTCATTCTGATGTTGCTGCATATGTTGGCTCCTGCTCAGTTTGTGCACAGAATAAGACTCCTCAACGCCTTCCTGTGGGTCTTCTTCAACCTATTGCTAATGGTGAGCGTCCTTGGACACATCTTTCCATGGACTTCATTGTCAAGCTCCCTGTTTCCAATGGCAATACTGTTATCCTTATGGTGTTTGACCGTTTTTCTAAAATGTCACATTGCATTCCCTTGATGAAGCTGCCTACCGCTCAGGAGCTTGCTTCAATTTTTGACCGGGAGGTCTTCCGTTTACATGGGTTACCCAAGGAGATAGTGTCGGACCGGGGTAGCCAGTTTGTCTCCAGATTTTGGCGTTCCTTTTGTGCTCAAATGGGGATCCAGCTTTCTTGACTCTCGTATGTCCAGGGGCCGTGTACAGTATTTGGTTCACTGGAGGGGCTACGATCCGGAGGAGCATTCTTGGGTTCCTTCCTCTGATGTTCATGCTCCAGTCCTCCTCCGTGCCTTCCATGCCCGTTTCCCCAATAAGCCTTTTGTCCTGCTGCGGGGGAGGGGTCGTTGAGGGGAGGGTACTGTCAGGGTTTTTTCCCTGTTGTGTTTGCCATGTGCTGCTGGCAGCCATTTTATTCACCTCTCTTCCTGACTATGGTGCATTGTGGGGGATGCTGCTCATTTCCTACACTTCCTTTTATGGCCAGACTGGTGTGCATCATCCATGTGAGACAGGATGCAGTCTCAGAATTGTGATGTCATTAATTATTATTTAAAGGACCTCTATTCAGTATGCTTTGCCTTTGCATTGTCTCAGACCTGTTTGTGAGAGTTCCTGTGTATTACCTGGCTGCCTGATATCCTTCCTGGTTCCTGATCCCTGGCTTGTTCCTGACTCTGCTGTTTTCCTTGTTCCTGATTCCGGCTCGTCTGACTATTCGCTTTGGCTCCTGACTCGGCTCGTCTGACTACCAGCTCTGGTGTTGACTCCTGGCTTGTTATTTGACTTGTGGACTTTTTATTATTTTTTGCTATTAATAAAGGTGTGATTATTTTTTCACTTCTCGTCTCAGTCTGATTTCTGGCACCCTGACAATAATCTTGCAAAGGGTGTTTAGTAAATTTATATGGGGCAAAAGGCATCCAAAAATCAACAAACAATTAAAGCAGCTTTCTAAAATATAGGGAGGTCTTAAGGTTCCAAACATAGAGCTGTATAGAAATGCAATTTTTTAGGGAGACTAGTGGATTGGTGTGTCCACTCAGATACTAAAATATTGATTACTCAAGAACATAAGATTAATCATTGTCAACATTTGGGTAGAATATGCAGGCACCCATATCCAAAAATCACTATAAACCTTTAACAAAAAAAAAACATTGCTTGTATGGGACAAAATATCTAGATCTAAACCTTACCTTTCTTCTAGTCCTTCCCCGTTAACCTTGTTCATTAAAAGGATTAATTCCCTTTAGGGAGAACGATAAATGATAAATATTGTGAATGAAGAAGGTCAGTGTAGACTTACCAGTACAAATCCTCACTGACAAAACTTCATTACTGATTAAAAGGGGCCTGACATGGTTCTGCAGTTGGTTCAATTTTAGAAGGTTACATAATTATATTATGCACATAAGTCAGTTACATATAACATGATTAGATCATTGGCCAGTTTTGAAAAATTTTGTTCAGCTTCCTCTCCAATCTCTCATCTCACCTGACCTCATCTGTTTCCCCACCAATGCAATAAATGTTCAAGATATGGACATGTTAACAGCAGCATGGGTGACATGTGGTGGTAGTGCACTCTGGTCAATAGGTGCTAGATTACGGAAATAGAAAGAGCAATTCATATAACCTGCCATCTTGACCCTCTAATTTGGCTCTTGAATTAAATATTTAAATTACTTTCCCTTCCTCAACATTGGCAATTATCTTATAGCTAGAAATTGGAAAAGCAAAGAGGTTCCAGAGGTTGGGACCCGGAAGGTTAAAGTATAAGAACTGATAGACTTAGAGGCATACGAACTCCGCCAACATCAAACTTATCTTTTTATGCAGACCCAATGTGGACGTATCTTTAAATTAATACAGCATTGTTTATTTCATTGTATGTCTTGATCAGCAATGTAAGCCTATTTTGACTCTTTAATAAAGCCAAACTCCCCCCCCCCCCCCCAAAAAAAAAAGAACCCAATGAACTTTAAAACAGGCTAAATATAAATTAAGAGGTGGGGATTTAAAGCTCTAGAGATACAATTCTGGTGAGTTATCTATTACTTCTGTGCAGTTTCTTGAAATTTAGCATTAAGATACACAATAAGTTAAATGATCTTTAAAAGACTGATGTAATGGTAAATCATATGAGCGACAGGACAAATTCGATATTTAATTTTTTTTCTATTTTGCAACTTTTTTTTTTATCTGAGTCAAATTTACTCCAAGATGAAATCTATTCACAAAAATGTTCATCATGCAAATTATCTTACCTAGGGATTTCATTAATTTTCAGTCATTCTTTAGTGTGCATGAACTAGACATGTGCGATTCGTTTCGGATCGATTCTGAAATTCGGAAAATTCGGCAAATTTAGAGATTCGGATCGATTCGAATTTCCAAATTAAAATACTGCCGAATTTACAGAATAAATCTGAATTAGTTCAGATTTATTCTGTAAATTCGGATGGCCATGGATTACACTAGTATTGTACAGTATATTAGGTTATATCACTCTGCTATGGGTTACACCTAATATACATTACATAATACTAGTCTAATACACAGCATATCCCACCTAACACATACCGAAAATCCGAATTTCCGAACCGAACCGAATTGAACCGAATCCAGACTAATTTTTTTCGAATCCGAATGAATCCGAAACAAATCCGAAACGAATTCATTCAAATTTTTCCGAATTCGAATCGATCCGAAACGAAATTTGAAAAAATCTGAACCGATCCGAAACAAATTTTTCGATCATGCACATATCTAGCATGAACAAGAAGTTTTGTAGTGATCTGATATTGATAAGTTTAAAGAAAGATTGAACAGTGTAGAATTAATTTTATGCCCTTTCAAATTTCATAAAGTATTTAGTTTTCTTTTTTCTTTTTGCTGTTGCTCAATCTAAATTCTTTTATGGTTATGTAGGAAACCTAAAATTTTTGACAGATTTACTCTAATTTCCCAGTGTTTGTAGTGACAGCCAGTTGGAGGTAAACTACCAGATTTCAGCCAGGTTTTTCAATAAGTGTTTGAAACTTGCCTCCAACATGGAATGAGCATTTATATTAAAAAATTATATGAACTACAGGCTATAAGAAGTTTAAGATAGCAGAAAATTTATTGTGGTCCACTTCTAGTTTGTGTTTCACAATCCTTTAACTCGGTATGATTGCTTTTATATTACATTTATTTGTTGTGCTAATGCATTTGGAAATGTTGGACTGGGCTAGATTCCTAGACGCTGGTGAGGTTGCTAAGGGACTTCATACTCAAGGTGAGATCATGTTTGAAATTTTTCTTTTCCAGAATTTCTTGTTAACAGCACTTGTGCTATTAACATCAATAGTTGCATGAGGCGCAATACATGATGTCCTGCACATCTAAAGAGAACCGCGAGTTACTCAGAAAAACAATGATTACAATCTCAACACACTTGCAAAATGGTCTATGTAAATGCAATTGTAAAATATTCATGTTTTTTTTAATAGGGTAAAGTAGTCTCGCTGGATAGAACCAATGGTTGTATTCAGGTTTGTGAGTGTTTTGGGGCATTTGAGAGGAGTGATTGGGACTTTTCAGCTACACCTCATCCGAGCATGTAGAATTCCTGAAGACTTTCCTGCCGCTGTGTATGATCTTGTCTCACCGTCGTACCTCACTGTTTAAAGCTGATTACTTTGTATAATTTTTATTTTTTTCTCTTTCACTGTTTAGTAGTAAAGAAGACATTTGTTCTATAAAGTTTTGTAGGGGTTTTGTGATGTATCCTTTCAGAGTGAAACCCGTTCTATGCGTGACAATAGCGGGATACATGCTGCGCCATTAGAGTAACTTCATTGCACAACTCAGGGCAGGCACAAATTTTTAAGGATTCTGCAAATTTATATTTGTGATGTTGAGATGAGTTTTTTTCATGAGATATTGTTTCACAAATTGGTTTTTATTTAATCTAGGCTATTAACTAATTTTATAGATAATGGTTTTGTATTGTTGGGGACACCTACTTCATATAGCTTTGCAAAAAAAGCAAAAAGAATTAGCTCATAATTTGTTTTTTGGTGGCTTTAATATTGATGATGTTTCAATAGAAAAAAAATAAAATAAATATTACCTGAAACGTATAAAGTGATTCTTTTTTTAGAACGAACTATTCTTATGCAATTTCCTGCTTTTCAGAATATTTAGTCAATTAACAAGGTCACTACTGACAAAAATCCTAATGAATATAAGCATATTATGCTGTGGTGTGGCTGCATTGTGATATAGTTCAGGTGGGTTTATTTTAATTACAAAAGTGAATACTGTTGATTTTTCCTAATTCATTTTAAAAGAACCTCATATGTTAGCAGTTACTAGGTGATCAATCTATTTAATGCAAAACTATGTCTAGTAAGAAATCAAATCTTACAAGGAACAGTTAGCCCAAAATATTTGGGCCCAACCATGCTACTAGAATTACAGTTCATCACAGTAATATGGATATATAAAAAATATCTGCAAAACTTAATGAGACATTAAACTTAAAAAATAATTCACCATAAATGTTTTAATTATACATAGTAAAACTTTTTGTTTTGTTTTGCTTTTTTTTTACAATCCCACAGTGAGGCTAGAGTGGATCTCACATGAATCTGAACCCAGACCTGCTAAATATTACACATTGTATGCTTGGTCAGTGGAGGAAATCCTATCCTAATTGTCCACATCAAAGGAGATATGATAAACATAATAAAGAGGCTTTTCAAGGAGTGTATCCCTGAACTGCAAAGAATGCATTTCTTTACTGTAAAAGTATAGTTGTAAATGCCTTTATAACAATTATTTTGTATCTGGGTCTTTTGCAAAGGAATGCATTATTGCTGCTATATGCTATGCGTGTAAAAAAATGGCTTTAGTGTCCCTTTTGGCCTAGTGCCGTATGTTTGCAGACACCTTTGTTACCCAACTATATAAATATGCCTCTATCTGTAACTGGCTCCTGCTTTTACATGCCTGCTATATATTATAAATATGCTGGTGCATAACAGTGACAGTATCCTATGTTTGCCTTCAATCTGTGTGACAGTCCAGAGTGCTTCTGCAGATCCCTTTTCATGTAGCAGTGGCTAACAGCAGTTGTACAGCAGTTTTAAGTAGACAAAACTCAACACAGAAGATCAGTAAACCACAACCTTATCACAACACAATTAACCCTAACTGCTACCCTGTTCCAGTGCGATTGCCCTAATCATGACCCTACCCAATACAGTTAACCTTAACCATGATCCTGTCCCCATTTCACGACCTCATTAAAACCCAACAGACTCCCCTACATGATTTATCTCCATGGATAAAACTCCCTCTAGATACTTTTCCATCAGTAAAATGCCTTTTTCATAATTCTCTTCCTCATTACAAATACCACATTAAGGGCCAGATTATAATTGGCACTCTATTTAGTGCTTTCGCTCGCAAACAAATACTGCCAGAAGTAAGCATTTAACAAGCGCTGATTCAGATATTGTGACTGTGTTCTCTAGACTTTAATTGAGTACTCTGATAAAAAAAAAATAACACTTATTGCTTGAGCGCTATCCCAACACTGCGTTACTCCAAATGCGCTCAACCCTAAGATAGTTATGCATATTTTACATTCCAATGTACTTCACACAGAAGAAAATTTTCTTTTTCTTTTTAAATATATATGATTAATTTTTATATATATATATATATATATATATATATATATATATAGACACACACACACATATATATACACACACACACACATATATATATATATATATATATATATATATATATATATACCTATATATCTACATGAATATGTACAGGTATAGATATATACATATATTTAAAAATACAAAGAACATTTTCTCCTATGTGAAGAACATTGGAATGTAAAATATTTACAGTAATTACATATTAAATATTAAAATGGAACGTTTTAAGGCATTTGAGTGGAAAGGATTCAAAACTATGTGTGTGTGTGTGTGTGTGTACATGTGTATAAATGTATATGTATGTATATAAGGTTTGGTATATAGAAAGCGACCCGGTCCTGGTAGTGCCTCGTACTAACAGCAAAAATCTGACACTCAGTGTGCTATTCTATCTGACGCTGTCAGATATTACCTGATGCTTGAAAATACCTCATTTGTTTGAGGGGTTTTCCTGTAAGCACAATCACAATGTGTGTCCTGTTTTTGTTCTGTCTTTGATTTATTAAACAGTGCTTCACTATTGCAAGCGTGTTTTCTTTCTTCTGTATACATCGAATTGTTCCGGGGTGAGAGCTGCAGCTGGCCGGCAGAATACATTCGATCTCTAGAGCGAAAAAGTACAAGCTTCACAGTCGGAAGTTCCTGAGCCCCTGGATATGCCTTGAGGAAATCTATCCAGAGCATGTCACTTACCTCATACGATTGAGGTTCCGGTCGATTAGTACCGAATTTGCAGCCACACTTTGGGACAAGTTAAATCGCATCTGCTTATCAACACTCTAAAGCTCAGCTTTTCAAGAGACTCTATCATCTGATTTCCAATAGAACTATATGTTATTCAAGTTTATTCAGATTGTATCACATTGGACTGTCCTTTTTTAATACTATATACGTGTATTTATAACCCATTGGTATTTGCACATTTTTATTATCTGCGTTATTACCACAACATTATCTTACATCGATATCTATAGCCCACACATTTTGGCCAACTTTACCCCCTAATTTGATTTAGTCACTTTTATAACAGTGGTATATTTGACGTATTTGGCCCTTTTGGTGCTCCCTTTGTTGTTTTAATAATTCAACAATGTATTTATTTTGAAGTCACTCTATACATCTTAAAATCATTTGGAATGAATTATTACACTTCATTTAGTTGAATCTTATGCGCTTGAGTCAAAATTTCTTTATTTACCATATAGATATATAAATACATAAATACACGTGTACATATATATATATATAAATACAGGTGGCCCTCGTTTTACAACGGTTCAATTTACACCGTTTCAGAATAACAACCTTTTTTTTCCAGTCATGTGACTGCTATTGAAAAGCATTAAGAAGCAGTGCATTTATTAAAATAGCCAGTAGGTGGAGCTGTCCGCTTGTGTTGCAGCAAAGCAAGCAAGCTGAAATTAATCAGTTTAACCAGACTTGAGCTATTGGGCAGATTTCAAAGGAACAAGATCTTCCTGTCTATAAATCAGTCCAGATTGGAATGCATAGAAAGAACTGTTTGCAGAAAAATGCAAGTGAAGTCTGTGTTGTGTGATTATTTTATTAGGTTTATAATGCTGTTTAGCAAATGTTTTTGTAAATTTAACTTAGTTTAATTATATATTCTGTGTTGTGTGATTATTTTATTAGGTTTATAATGCTTTTTAGCATTTAATGTCTTCATTTCAAAGCTTTAAAAATAATGTATTAGGTGTTACTTATGACAATTTTGAGAGGGGCCTGGAACCTATCTACCTCACTTCCCATTGACTTACATTATAAACTGAGTTTCAATTTACAACGGTTTCGATTTACATCCATTCCTTCTGGAACCTAACCCCGACGTAAACTGAGGGCTACCTGTATATATATATAAATATATATGTATACATACTTATATTTAGACATATATATATATATATATATATATATATATATATATATATATATATACATATACATATATACAATATAGACCTTTCCATTCAAATACATTGTCATATACTATATACATTTTAACTCATAAAAAAAAAAAATATTTATAGGAATCATTTTTATTATATAGTGTATATATGAGTGCAACACTTTATTTTAATGTATTTATGTTGTGTTTGCTGCACACTTAATTTTAACCCTAACCCTTTATGAGAGGTCTTCTTCTTTAGATTGCACACAGCAGTACGCGTTTACTTTCAATTTGTAACATGCACGCAAGTTAGCTTGTAATCTAGCCCTAAATGTAATTATCCAACAAAAAGAGTGCACAGGTTCAATTTTGACAATTAGTCAACCCTCAATCCTGATTACCCTGATTATCTAATCTGCAGTAAGAGTTTATTGCAGTTTGTGGGGCTGTCTCAATAGAGATTAGGATGAATTGCTGTTTTGGGGACAGAGATGGTTTAACGTTATTTGTAGTGGTAGTAACCTGTGGTTATAAATATAGAGTTATAGAACTTGTGCCTACGTAATATAAGTACAAGTGTTATAAAGATTTGGTTAACAAACTACTTAGTGGCATATAATAGTGAACAGCTTTCTGGAGCAGCAATTATTTAGTGAACTGCAAATAGCGAGCTGTCACTAAATGAAAGTGATGTGATTTTAATCAGGTCCACAATTGAGTCTCTATCGCCTAGATTTAGAGTTTTGCGGCCAAAGGGGTGCGTTAGCTACGCATGCTTTTTTCTGTCCGCACCTTTTAAATACCGCTGGTATTTAGAGTTCACAGAATGGCTGGGTTTTCAGTGCGTTAGGCTCCAAAAAGGGAGCGTAGAGCATAATTTAACGCCACTGCAACTCTAGATACCAGTGGTGCTTATGGACGCGGGCAGCTTCAAAAACGTGCTCGTGCACGATTCCCCCATAGAAAACAATGGGGCTGTTTGAGCTGAAAAAAAACCTAACACCTGCAAAAAAGCCGCGTTCAGCTCCTAACGCAGCCCCATTGTTTTCTATGTGGAAACACTTCCTACGTCTGCACCTAACACTCTAACATGTACCCCGAGTCTAAACACCCCTAACCTTACACTTATTAACCCCTAATCTGCCGCCCCCGCTATCGCTGACCCCTGCATATTATTTTTAACCCCTAATCTGCCGCTCCGTACACCCCGCCACCTACATTATCCCTATGTACCCCTAATCTGCTGCCCTAACATCGCCGACCCCTATATTATATTTATTAACCCCTAATCTGCCGCCCCCAACGTCGCCTCCACCTAACTACACTTATTAACCCCTAATCTGCCGACCGGACCTGAGCGCTACTATAATAAATGTATTAACCCCTAATCCGCCTCACTCCCGCCTCAATAACCCTATAATAAATAGTATTAACCCCTAATCTGCCCTCCCTAACATTGCCGACACCTAACTTCAAGTATTAACCCCTAATCTGCCGACAGGAGCTCACCGCTACTCTAATAAATTTATTAACCCCTAAAGCTAAGTCTAACTTTAACCCTAACACCCCCCTAAATTAAATATAATTTAAATCTAACGAAATAAATTAACTCTTATTAAATAAATTATTCCTATTTAAAGCTAAATACTTACCTGTAAAATAAACCCTAATATAGCTACAATATAAATTATAATTATATTATAGCTATTTTAGCATTAATATTTATTTTACAGGCAACTTTGTATTTATTTTAACCAGGTACAATAGCTATTAAATAGTTAAGAACTATTTAATAGCTAAAATAGTTAAAATAATTACAAAATTACCTGTAAAATAAATCCTAACCTAAGTTACAATTAAACCTAACACTACACTATCAATAAATAAATTAAATAAAATACCTACAATTACCTACAATTAAACCTAACACTACACTATCAATACATTAATTAAATACAATACCTACAAATAACTACAATTAAATAAACTAACTAAAGTACAAAAAATAAAAAAGAACTAAGTTACAAAAAATAAAAAAATATTTACAAACATTAGAAAAATATTACAACAATTTTAAACTAATTACACCTACTCTAAGCCCCCTAATAAAATAACAAAGCCCCCCAAAATAAAAAAAATGCCCTACCCTATTCTAAATTAAAAAAGTTCAAAGCTCTTTTACCTTACCAGCTCTGAACAGGGCCCTTTGCGGGGCATGCCCCAAAGAATTCAGCTCTTTTGCCTGTAAAAAAACACATACAATACCCCCCCCAACATTAAAACCCACCACCCACATACCCCTAATCTAACCCAAACCCCCCTTAAATAAACCTAACACTAAGCCCCTGAAGATCTTCCTACCTTATCTTCACCTCACCGGGTATTACCGATCGGTCCTGGCTCCAAAATCTTCATCCAACCCAAGCGGAGGCTGGCGATCCATAATCCTGCAGCTGAAGAGGTCCAGAAGAGGCTCCAAAGTCTTCATCCTATCCGGGAAGAAGAGGCGATCCAGACCGGCAACCATCTTGATCCAAGTGGCATCTTCTATCTTCATCCGATGAGGGACGGCTCCATCATGAAGACCTCCAGCACGGATCAATCTTCTTCCGACGACGTCCAACTGAAGAATGACGGTTCCTTTAAGGGACGTCATCCAAGATGGCGTCCCTCGAATTCCAATTGGCTGATAGGATTCTATCAGCCAATCGGAATTAAGGTAGGAAAATTCTGATTGGCTGATGGAATCAGCCAATCAGAATCAAGTTCAATCCGATTGGCTGATCCGATCAGCCAATCAGATTGAGCTTGCATTCTATTGGCTGATCGGAACAGCCAATAGAATGCGAGCTCAATCTGATTGGCTGATCGGATCAGCCAATCGGATTGAACTTGATTCTGATTGGCTGATTCCATCAGCCAATCAGAATTTTCCTACCTTAATTCCGATTGGCTGATAGAATCTATCAGCCAATCGGAATTCGAGGGACGCCATCTTGGATGATGTCCCTTAAAGGAACCGTCATTCTTCAGTTGGACGTCGTCGGAAGAAGATTGATCCGCGCTGGAGGTCTTCACAATAGAGCCGTTCCTCATCGGATGAAGATAGAAGATGCCGCTTGGATCAAGATGGTTGCCGGTCTGGATCGCCTCTTCTTCCCGGATAGGATGAAGACTTTGGAGCCTCTTCTGGACCTCTTCAGCCGCAGGATTATGGATCGCCAGCCCCCGCTTGGGTTGGATGAAGATTTTGGAGCCAGGACCGATCGGTGATACCCGGTGAGGTGAAGATAAGGTAGGAAGATCTTCAGGGGCTTAGTGTTAGGTTTATTTAAGGGGGGGTTGGGTTAGATTAGGGGTATGTGGGTGGTGGGTTGTAATGTTGGGGGGGGGGTATTGTATGTGTTTTTTTTACAGGCAAAAGAGCTGAATTCTTTGGGGCATGCCCCGCAAAGGGCCCTGTTCAGGGCTGGTAAGGTAAAAGAGCTTTGAACTTTTTTAATTTAGAATAGGGTAGGGCATTTTTTTATTTTGGGGGCTTTGTTATTTTATTAGGGGGCTTAGAGTAGGTGTAATTAGTTTAAAATAGTTGTAATATTTTTCTAATGCTTGTAAATATTTTTTTATTTTTTGTAACTTAGTTCTTTTTTATTTTTTGTACTTTAGTTAGTTTATTTAATTGTAGTTATTTGTAGGTATTGTATTTAATTAATGTATTGATAGTGTAGTGTTAGGTTTAATTGTAGGTAATTGTAGGTATTTTATTTAATTTATTTATTGATAGTGTAGTGTTAGGTTTAATTGTAACTTAGGTTAGGATTTATTTTACAGGTAATTTTGTAATTATTTTAACTATTTTAGCTATTAAATAGTTCTTAACTATTTAATAGCTATTGTACCTGGTTAAAATAAATACAAAGTTACCTGTAAAATAAATATAAATCCTAAAATAGCTATAATATAATTATATTGTAGCTATATTAGGGTTTATTTTACAGGTAAGTATTTAGCTTTAAATAGGAATAATTTATTTAATAAGAGTTAATTTATTTCGTTAGATTTAAATTATATTTAATTTAGGGGGGTGTTAGGGTTAGGGTTAGACTTAGCTTTAGGGGTTAATCCATTTATTACAGTAGCGGCGAGATTCGGTCGGCAGATTAGGGGTTAATAATTGAAGTTAGGTGTCGGCGATGTTAGGGAGGGCAGATTAGGGGTTAATACTATTTATTATAGGGTTATTGAGGCGGGAGTGAGGCGGATTAGGGGTTAATAACTTTATTATAGTAGCGGTGCGGTCCGCTCGGCAGATTAGGGGTTAATTATTGTAGGCAGGTGGAGGTGACGTTGAGGGGGGCAGATTAGGGGCTAATAAATATAATATAGGGGTTGGCGGTGTTAGGGGCAGCAGATTAGGGGTACATAAGGATAACGTAGGTGGCGGTCGGCAGATTAGGGGTTAAAAAAATGTAATCGAGTGGCGGCGATGTGGGGGGGCCTCGGTTTAGAGGTACATAGGTAGTTTATGGGTGTTAGTGTACTTTAGAGCACAGTAGTTAAGAGCTTTATAAACCGGCGTTAGCCCAGAAAGCTCTTAACTACTGACTTTTTTCTGCGGCTGGAGTTTTGTCGTTAGATTTCTAACGCTCACTTCAGCCACGACTCTAAATACCGGAGTTAGAAAGATCCCATTGAAAAGATAGGATACGCAATTGACTTAAGGGGATCTGCGGTATGGAAAAGTCGCGGCTGGAAAGTGAGCGTTAGACCCTTTCCTGGCTGACTCCAAATACCGGCGGTAGCCCAAAACCAGCGTTAGAAGCCTCTAACGCTGGTTTTGACGGCTACCGCCCAACTCTAAATCTAGGCCTCTGAGTATTCATCTATATTTTTACATAGTGGCTCTTTGATAGCAATGGCATAGGAGCTAGGCCTGAGTATCTTTGTTGGAATATTAAATAGCTACACTGGGTTTCTGTTTCATATCAATTAGCAACTGTGCAAATAAAAAACAGGCATTAATTTATTAAAGCAAATTCAGGCATCTTGACACAGAGTCATAATGCCAGTGACCCATGTTAGAAGCCAGAACATACCAATAAGAAGAGGGAACCAGTCAGCCTGTATAAGCTCCAGTAATTACAGAGAAAGTGCGCTCATGCAATGCTTCCCCATCAGTTGCATTAGCCAGGAAAAACATACAGAATGACCAGAGAATGTTGACAAAAGGAACATATTTATTTTCAGACATATGCCCTGTAATGTTAGCCAATAAAAGCAGGAAAAAGAATTGTAATTAATACATTTCAGGCTACTTTTTGAACTACTCATGAAAAGAATCATAAAGTTTATGGCATAAATGCCAAAGGAAATGACATCAGGCCTAATTCTGTACACAGAGAAAACAATGTAGTATGCAACATTTTCATTATTATAGTAGCTGTTAATATACATAAATACAGGTGTTATTTTTAACATGAAATAGAAAAACATTTAGCTTCACCAAAATCTAGATAGAACACATATATATATATATATACATATATATATATATACTTTATATATTTATATATATATATATATATATATATATATATATATATATATATAGTATATATATATATATACAGTGGGACCTCGGTTTACAAACGACTCGGTATACGAAATTTCGGTTTACGAATTCAAAATCTTGAAAAAAATTGTCTCGGTTTAAGAATTTTTTTCGCAATACGAAACAAATGTTCCGGTTTGCCCCTCGGTTTACGAATTTTTTTCGCAATACGAAGCAAGTGTTCCCTGCATACTGAAGTGTGGGTAGCAGTTGGAGAGGTTTTGGAGCCATTTGCAGCAAGTTGTTGAGCCTTTTGGAGCCATTTGCAGCAAGTTGTTGAGCCTTTTGGAGCCATTTGCAGCAAGTTGTGGAGCCTTTTGGAGCCATTGGAGCCATTTGCAGCAAATTTTGGAGCCTTTTGGAGCCATTGGAGCCTTTTGCAGCAGGTTTTGTAGACTTTATTTGACTTTTTCTCTCACCTCCGGAACGCATTAATTGGTTTTCAATGCATTCCTATGGGAAACCGTGTTTCGGTTTACGAATTTTTCGCAATAAGAAACATCCCGGAGAACGAATTAAATCCTTAAACCGAGGTCCCACTGTATATATATACATAGTGCTTTTTTTGTAAAAAAAAAAAGGTGGCGGTACTCATTGATTGTTGATTGATATATTGGGGGATATTTATCAAAGCCTCAACTTTGTTGCATTCACCGGCACCAATATGCTCGCCTAACATCGCGTCCACGTATCTCAATACGCTCTCCTTATTTATAAAAAAAATGGGAAAAAGACACGCACCAAGTACGGGGCGATGAGCATCGGACTGTTGTTAACTAATAGTCATCGATCTCGTGTCTCTTCTGCTTTTTCCCAACTTTATTTATACCCAATAGCCAATAGGATTAGAGCTGCTAAAAAGCCAATCCTATCGGCTGATTGGAATAGTCAATAGGATTTTAGCAGCTCTAATCCTGTTGGCTGATTGGAACAGCCAATAGGATTTTAGCAGCTCTAATCCTATTGGCTGATTGAAATCTTTCAGCCAATAGGAATTCAAGGGACGCCATCTTGGATTATTTAAATAATTTGAGTAGGGTTAGGTTTCTTTAATATGTAATTTAGTTTATTTAATTGGTAGTTTAATTTAATTGTAGGATAATAGTTAGGGTAGGTTAATTATTAGTTTAAAATAGTTTATTTTAATTCTACAGGTAAGTTTAAATTTATTTTAAGATAGGAATGTTGTAATATTAATTTAAAGTTAGGGAGTTGTTAGGTTTAGGGGTTAATAGCTTAATTTAGTTTTTTGCAATGTGGTGGGCTGACGGTTTAAGGGTTAATGGCTTAATTTAGTTTTTTTGCGATGTGGTGGTCTGACGGTTTAGAGGTTAATAGGTTTAGTTAGTGGTGGTGATGTGGGAGGCCAGAGGTTTAGGGTTTAATAAGTTTATTTAGTGGTGTAGGGGAGCGGTGGAATAGGGGTTAATACATTTTATTTAGGTGGCAGCGATGTCAGGGGCGGCATATTAGGGGTGTTTAGACTCGGGTTAATGTTAGGGTTTTAGGTGTAAACGTAACTTGTTTTCAACCATATAAATCAATGGGATATCTGGCAGCATCGAACATAAGCTTTCGCTGCTTTCAGACTCCCATTGATTTCTATAACATCCGCGGCCTCCAGGGTGGCAGATTAAAAACCAGGTACGCTGGGCCGAAATAACAATGAGCGTACCTGTTAAAAGTTTGATAACTGGGAAAAGGTGTCAAATAGAGCCGAATGTGTATTCGGAACATCTGTAATGACGCAAGCATCGATCTGCTTCAGATTGAGACCGGTGGACATTCAACATTTGCCGGTCTGTAGGCTTTGATAAATAGGTTGGATCAATCTCTCAACAATTACGCTGCGGAATTCCGGTGTATTTGCGGTTGAGGCTTTGATAAATATCCCCCATTGTGCTTAGTTACTTTGAGAAAAGCAAAGGGATAAAGTTATTTACAATGCTTGATATATTTTTCACAGGTCCCTCTTGTGAGAACTAGAGTATTTACATGATGATTACAAATATTACGTGTTATGAGGTCGGAGAGGAGGTGGTACTCAGCACCCCAGTAACCCCACATCAAAAGCCCTTTATATATATATATATATATATATATATATATATATATACAGTGAGTGCAGAATTATTAGGCAAATGAGTATTTTGACCACATCATCCTCTTTATGCATGTTGTCTTACTCCAAGCTGTATAGGCTCGAAAGCCTACTACCAATTAAGCATATTAGGTGATGTGAATCTCTGTAATGAGAAAGGGTGTGGTCTAATGACATCAACACCCTATATCAGGTGTGCATAATTATTAGGCAACTTCCTTTCCTTTGGCAAAATGGGTCAAAAGAAGGACTTGACAGGCTCAGAAAAGTCAAAAATAGTGAGATATCTTGCAGAGGGATGCAGCACTCTTAAAATTGCAAAGCTTTTGAAGCGTGATCATCAAACAATCAAGCGTTTCATTCAAAATAGTCAACAGGGTCGCAAGAAGCCTGTGGAAAAACCAAGGCGCAAAATAACTGCCCATGAACTGAGAAAAGTCAAGCGTGCAGCTGCCAAGATGCCACTTGCCACCAGTTTGGCCATATTTCAGAGCTGCAACATCACTGGAGTGCCCAAAAGCACAAGGTGTGCAATACTCAGAGACATGGCCAAGGTAAGAAAGGCTGAAAGACGACCACCACTGAACAAGACACACAAGCTGAAACGTCAAGACTGGGCCAAGAAATATCTCAAGACTGATTTTTCTAAGGTTTTATGGACTGATGAAATGAGAGTGAGTCTTGATGGGCCAGATGGATGGGCCCGTGGCTGGATTGGTAAAGGGCAGAGAGCTCCAGTCCGACTCAGACGCCAGCAAGGTGGAGGTGGAGTACTGGTTTGGGCTGGTATCATCAAAGATGAGCTTGTGGGGCCTTTTCGGGTTGAGGATGGAGTCAAGCTCAACTCCCAGTCCTACTGCCAGTTTCTGGAAGACACCTTCTTCAAGCAGTGGTACAGGAAGAAGTCTGCATCCTTCAAGAAAAACATGATTTTCATGCAGGACAATGCTCCATCACACGCGTCCAAGTACTCCACAGCGTGGCTGGCAAGAAAGGGTATAAAAGAAGAAAATCTAATGACATGGCCTCCTTGTTCAACTGATCTGAACCCCATTGAGAACTTGTGGTCCATCATCAAATGTGAGATTTACAAGGAGGGAAAAACATAATTTATGCTTACCTGATAAATTTATTTCTCTTGTAGTGTATCCAGTCCACGGATCATCCATTACTTATGGAATATATTCTCCTTCCCAACAGGAAGTTGCAAGAGTCCACCCACAGCAAAGCTGCTATATAGCTCCTCCCCTAACTGCCATACTCAGTCATTCGACCGAAAACATGCAGAGAAAGGAAAAACCATAGGGTGCAGTGGTGACTGTAGTTCAAATGAAAAAATTACCTGCCTTAAAGTGACAGGGCGGGCCGTGGACTGGATACACTACAAGAGAAATAAATTTATCAAGTAAGCATAAATTATGTTTTCTCTTGTTAAGTGTATCCAGTCCACGGATCATCCATTACTTATGGAATACCAATACCAAAGCTAAAGTACACGGATGATGGGAGGGACAAGGCAGGTACTTAAACGGAAGTTACCACTGCCTGTAAAAAACCCTTTCTCCCAAAAATAGCCTCCGAAGAAGCAAGGTATCAAATTTGTTAAATTTGAAAAAGTATGAAGCGCAGACCAAGACTCCGTCTTGTAAATCTGTTCAACAGAAGCCACATTTAAAAAAGGCCCAAGTGAAAACCACAGCTCTAGTAGAATGAGCTGTAATTCCTTCAGGAGGCTGCTGTCCAGCAGTCTCATAAGCTAAATGAATTATGCTTTTTAACCAAAAAGACAGAGAGGCTGCTGCAATCTTTTGACCTCTCCTCTGTCCAGAACAGACAACAAACAAGGTGAACGTTTGATGAAAACTGTAGTAGCTTGTAAGTAAAACTTTAAAACCCAAACCACGTCCAATATTGTGTAATAGACGTTCCTTCTTTGAGGAAGGATTAGGATACAAGCATGGAACAACTATCTCTTGAGTGATGTTCTTGTTAGATACCACCTTAGGAAAAAACCCAGGTTGGTACGCAGGACTACCTTATCCGTATGAAGGACCAGATAAGGAGAATCACATTGTAACACAGATAACTTGGAGACTCTACGAGTCGAGGAAATAGCTACCCAAAAGGAACTTTCCAAGATAAAGATTGATATCTATGGAACAAAA
Organism: Bombina bombina; assembly: GCF_027579735.1. Lineage (NCBI taxonomy): Eukaryota > Metazoa > Chordata > Amphibia > Anura > Bombinatoridae > Bombina > Bombina bombina. The sequence goes on along the minus strand of NC_069500.1, from coordinate 672,672,733 downwards.
AAGGTTCAAACGGAACTTCTTGAAGAAAACTTAAGAACCAGGTTTAAGCTCCATGGTGGAGCAACAGTTTTAAACACAGGCTTGGATCTAACCAAAGCCTGACCAAATGCCTGAACATCTAGAATACCTGCCAGACGCTTGTGCAAAGAAATAGACAGAGTAAGAATCTGTCCCTTTTAAGGAATTAGCTGACAACCCTTTTCTCCAAAACATCTTGGAGAAAAGATAATATCCTGGGAATCCAGACTTTACTCCATGAGTAACCCTTGGATTCATAACAATCAGATATTTACACCATATCTATGTTCAATTTTCCTAGAGACAGGCTTTCATGTCTGTATTAAGGTATCAATGACTGACTCGGAGAAGCCATGCTTTGATAACATCAATCGTTCAGTCTCCAGGCAGTCCATCTCAGATTGATTCTATTAGATGGTTGAAAGGACCCTGAGGTAGAGGGACCTGTCTCAGAAGCAGAGACCGTGATGGAAAGGATGACATGTCCACCAGATCTGCATACCAGGTCCTGCGTGGCTACGCAGGCGCTGACAAAAACACCAAAGCCCTCTCCTGCTTGGTCTTGACCTCCGGAGGAAATCCCACTCCCCCGGAAGAAAAGTCTGACGACTTAGAAAAACCACCTCCCAGTTCTCAACACCTGGGATATGGATAGCTGATAGACAAGAGTGAGTCTCTGTCCAGTGAATTATTGTAAGACTTCTAACATCGCTAGGGAACTTCTGTTCCCCCTTGATGGCTGATGTAAACCACAGTCGTGTATATTGTCCGACTGAATATGATGTACCTCAGAGTTGCTTAACTGAGGCCAAGTCTGAAGAGCATGGAATATCACTCCCAGTTCCAGAATATTTATTAGAAGGAGGGTCTCCTCCTAAGTCCACTATCCCTGAGCCTTCAGGGAGTTCCAGACTGCATCCCAACCTAAAAGGCTGGCATCAATTGTAACAATTGTCCCATCTGACCTGCGGAAGGTCATACCCTTGGACAGATGGACCCGACATAGTCACCAGAGAATCTCTGGTCTCTTGGTCCAGGTTTAACAGGGGGACAAACCTGTGTAATCCCCGTTTCTCTGACTGAGCATGCATAGTTGCAGCGGTCTGAAATGTAGACGTGCAAACGGTACTATGTCCCTTGCCGCTACCATTAAGCCCATTTCATTCATGTACTGAGCCACCGAAGGGCGCGGATGGAATGAAAAACACGGCAGAAATTTAGAAACTTTGACAACCTGGACTCCGTCAGGTAAATTTTCATTTCTACAGAATCTATCAGAGTCCCTAAGAGGGAAACCCTTGAGATTGGGGATAGAGAACTCTTTCCTTGTTCACTTTCCACCCATGTGATCTCAGAAATGCCAGTACTACGTCCGTATGAGACTTGGCAATTTGGATGTTTGACGCCTGTATCAGGATGTCGTCTAAATAAGGGGCCACTTCTATGCCCCGCGGCCTAAGGACCGCCAAAGCGACCCCAGAACCTCCATAAAGATTCTTGGGGCTGTAGATATCCCAACGGAAAGAGCTACAAACTGGTAATGCCTGTCTAGAAAGGCAAACCTGAAAAAACGATGGTGATCTTTATGCATCACAATGTAAGGATAAACATCCTTCAAATCCATTGTAGTCCTCTATTGACTCTCCTGGATCATAGTTAAGATGGTACGAATAGTTTCCATCTTAAAAGACGGAATTCTGAGGAATTTGTTTAAGATCTTTAGATCCAAAATAGGTCTGAAGGTTCCCTCTCCTTGGGAACCACAAACAGATTTGAGTAAAAACTCTGTCCCTGTTCCTCTCTTGGAACTGGATGGATCTCGTACACAATGTAAGAATGCCTCCTTCATTATCTGGTTTGCAGATAATTGGAAAGGCGAAATCTCCCCTTTTTTTGGGGGGGAATCTTTGAAATCCAGAAGATATCTCTGGGATATAAATTCCAATGCCTAGGGATCCTGGGCATCTCTTGCCCACGCCTGGGCGAAGAATGAAAGTCTGCCCCCTATAGGATCCGTTACCGGATAGGGGTCCGTTCCTTCATGCTGCCTTAGAGGCAGCAGCAGGCTCCTTGGCCTGCTTATCTTTGTTCCAGGTCCGATTGTCTCCAGACCGCCTTGGACTGAGCAAAAATTCCCTCTTGTTTTGCCTTAGAGGAAGTGGATGCCACACCTGCCCTGAAGTTTTAAAAGGCACGAAAATTAGACCTTTCTTGGCCCTTGATTTGGACCTATCCTGAGGAAGGGCATGACCTTTTCCTCCAGTGATATAAGCAATAATCTCCTTCAAACCAGGCCCGAATAGGGTCTGCCCCTTGAAGGGAAGTTAAGTAGCTTATTTATTAAAATCACGATAGCTGACCATGATATAAGCCATAGCGCTCTGCGTGCCAGTATAGTAAAAAACAGAATTCTTAGCCGTTAGTCTAGTCAAATGAACAAAGGCATCAGAAAACAAAGGAATTGGCTAGCATAAGCTTGTCAAATATATTCAATGGAGTCGCTAACTGTAAAGCCTCATCAAGAGACTCAACACAGAACGCCGCAGCAGCCGTGACAGAAGCAATGTATGCAAGGGGCTGCAGGATAAAACCCTGTTGAATAAACATTTTTTATCCATTGGATCTAAAAAGCACAACTGTCCTCGCCAGAGGTAGTGGTACGCCTAGCTAGAGTAGAAACTCTTCTCTCCACCTTAGGAACTGTCTGCCAGAAGTCCCGTGTGGTCGTAACTATTAGAAAACATTCTTCTAAAAAATAGGAGGGGAAGAGAACGGCACACCTGGTCTATCCCATTCCTTATTAAAAATTTTTTTTTTTTTTTAATAAACCTCTTTAGGTATTGGAAAAACATCAGTACACACCAGCACTGCATATTATTTATCCAGTCTACACAATTTCTCTGGCCCTGCGATTGTACACATTCATTCAGAGCAGCCAAAGCCTCCCTGAGCAACACGTGGAGGCTCTCAAGCATAAATTTTAAATGTAGAAATATCAGAATCAGGTTAAATCATCTTCCCTGAGTCAAAAAAATCACCCACAGACTAAGCATATTGTGAGGTAGTATCATACATGGTTCTTAAAGCGTCTGTATGCTCTGTATCTACCCCCAGAGCTATCTGCTTTCCTTTAATTTCAGGTAGTCTGACTAATACTGCTGCCAGAGTATTATTCACCACTTTTGCCATGTCTTGTAAAATAAACGCTATGGACGCCCTTGATGTACTTGGCGCCATTTGAGCGTGAGTCCCTGAAGCGGGAGTCGAAGGGTCTGACACGTGGGGAGAGTTAGTCGGCATAACTTTCCCCTCGACAGAATCCCCTGGTAAAATAAACGCTATGGGTGCCCTTGATGTACTTGGCGCCATTTGAGCGTGAGTCCCTAAAGCGGGAGTCAAAAGGTCTGACACGTGGGGAGAGTTAGTCGGCATAACTACCCCCACGACAGAATCCTCTGGTGATAATGTTTTTAAAGACAAAAAATGATCTTTATTGTTCAACATGAAATCAGTACATCTGGTACACATTCTAAGATGGGGTTCCACCATGGCTTTCAAACATAATGAACACAGAGCTTCCTCTATGTCAGGCATGTTAGAACAGACTAATAAGCTTGGAAAACACTTTAAATCAAGCAAATATATAAAACGTTACTGTGCCTTTAAGAGAAACAAATTTTGTCAAAATTTGAAAAACAGTGAAAAAAGGCAGTAACACAAACGAAATTTTTACAGTACATGTAATAAGGTAACAGAGCATTGCACCCACTTGCAAATGGATGATTAACCCCTTAATGCAAAAAACAGATAAAAAAAACTACATAGACGTTTTTAAAAACAGACACAACAAACTGCCACAGCAGAGCTGTGGATTACCTTCCCTATAAACGATTTTGGAAGTCTTTTTAGCCCTTTAGAAATGTCCTGTAGTATTCATGGGACTGCTGAGGGAATCTGGATGATTCATTTTGTAATTTTAACTGCGCAAAAAAGCGCTAAATTAGGCCCTTCCCACTCATATTACAACAGTGGGAAGCTTCAGTTAACTGTTTCTATGCAAAATTTAAGCCAGCCATGTGGAAAAAACTTAGGCCCCAATAAGTTTTATCACCAAACATATGTTAAAAAACGATTAAACATGCCAGCAAACGTTTTAAAACACATTTTTACAAGAGTATGTATCTCTATTAATAAGCCTGATACCAGTCGCTTTTACTGCATTTAAGGCTATACCAACATTACAGTGTTATCACCAATGTACGTTAAAAAACGATTAAACATGCCAGCAAACATTTTAAAACACATTTTTATAAGAGTATGTATCTCTATTAATAAGCCTGATACCAGTCGCTATCGCTGCATTTAAGGCTTTACTTACATTACTTCGGTATCAGCAGTATTTTCTTAGTCAATTCCATTCCTAGAAAAATATTTTACTGCACGTACCTTATCTGCAGGAAAACCTGCACGCCATTCCCCCTCTGAAGTACCTCACTCCTCAGAATGTGTGAGAACAGCAAATGGATCTTAGTTACGTCTGCTAAGATCATAGAAAAACGCAGGCAGATTCTTCTTCCAAATACTGCCTGAGATAAACAGCACACTCCGGTGCCATTTAAAAATAACAAACTTTTGATTGAAGAATAAACTAAGTATAAAAAACCACAGACTCTCACGACCTCCTATCTATGTTGAGGCTTGCAAGAGAATGACTGAGTATGGCAGTTAGGGGAGGAGCTATATAGCAGCTTTGCTGTGGGTGGACTCTTGCAACTTCCTGTTGGGAAGGAGAATATATTCCATAAGTAATGGATGATCCGTGGACTGGATACACTTAACAAGAGAAACAGTACACCTCTGAACAGTGTCGTGGAGGCTGTGGTTGCTGCTGCACGCAATGTTGATGGTGAACAGATCAAAACACTGACAGAATCCATGGATGGCAGGCTTTTGAGTGTCCTTGCAAAGAAAGGTGGCTATATTGGTCACTGATTTGTTTTTGTTTTGTTTTTGAATGTCAGAAATGTATATTTGTGAATGTTGAGATGTTATATTGGTTTCACTGGTAAAAATAAATAATTGAAATGGGTATATATTTGTTTTTTGTTAAGTTGCCTAATAATTATGCACAGTAATAGTCACCTGCACACACAAGGTTTGGGTTCATTGAGAACATGGTTGTTGTTCAAGAATAAAATTAATCCTCAAAAATACAACTTGCCTAATAATTCTGCACTCCCTGTATATATATATATATATATATATATATATATATATATATATATATATATATATATATATATAGGGAAAGTTATATATATAATATCCTCAATTAATAAATAAATAAATAGATTAAACAGCAATATGCTTAAAACAATACAGATTTTTGGAGACCTAGGTTCTGATGAAGTTTGCTGGCATGGAGAGAAATCAAGCAAAATCTTTGGGGGCTTTTTTGAGCATTATATTGTAATGTATGTGTGTGTTTCTCGTTCACACCCAGACAAACAACTCTCAGGCTAAAATTTGTCTTTCTAAAATGATTAGGGCCAGATTACATGTGGAGCGCTAATTAACGCTACTGCTCGAGTGTTAATTAGGCTTTTTGTGCTCGTTGGTTTAAGCTTGTATTATGAGTTGAAAGTAAACTGTTTTCAGTTGCGTGCTGACTCGACGAGCGCAAAAAGCCGAACTTAGAATATTGCATGCTCGTTCACGTATACCCCCATAGAAGTCAATGGAGAAAAAAAGTGGAAAAAAAACACCCCACTCTCACCAAATCTGATTGCATATTCTCATTATATCAATTATATGAATATATATATAAATATATACAGTATATATATATATATATATATATATATACACAATTATATATAACTATATAGATATATACGGATTTATATAAACAGGAATATCTATTTATAAATATTTAGAAAATATTTCTCTATGTGAAGAGCATTGGAATGTGAGATATGTACACTACAATACATAGTTAAAACCTTTATTAAATATGAATATTGCATAAATATGCTTTTACATGTTTTCATCTACTTAACTGCAAAGGGCTCCAATGCACTTATATATGTGGCTATATACTGTATATAGATATATATATATATATATATATATATATACATATGTATTTATGTGTATATATGCCTGTAAATACATATATACACATATAAATACATATATATAAATATATATATATATATTCTGTGTATATATATATATATATATATATATACACACACACACATACATATACATGTTCCAATGTAGGCAAATAAGTCTAATCGTTTGCAAGCAATAGTTGTAAAACCATATATAGTAATAAATAATGGGGAATTCAATGATTGAATCATTACATTTCAACAAATGTTCACTGCCATATATGGTGGATATGACGTTTCTAACCATATATAGTATTAGACAATTGTTAAAGGGACAGTAAACTTACAAACTAATGTTATATAATTCTGCACATAGTGCAGAATTATATAACAATAGCTTACCTGCAGATTTATACACTAAAGTATTGAAGAGACATTTTTATGTAAAAGCTCTTTTTTTCCAGAACGCCGCTCCTTGCTCTACTGAGTGGGTCTGGTTTTTCCACAGCGGATCGCGGCAACACAGTGTGTCCGATCACGCCATTAAAATGAATGGTCTAGTAGCAGGAGCGAGCTACATTCATTTTAATGGCGCGACCGGGCACACTGTGACTAGACAGTGTTGCCACGATGCTCTGTGGAAAAGCCAGACCCACTCAGTAGAGTTAAAAATTCAATTAGTGTACTAATCATTGATTAAAACCATATATGTAATCAACAGATTCTTCAACAGATATCTTATTAAACAATTGTTAAGATGTTATGATTCAATTAGAATTACAACCTTTAACAGCCCATAGACCATAGGCCATAACTGGAGGTTGCTTTGTGAGCAATTAAAGACAAGGTCCATGATTGTAGTACATGTTTACCATTAAACTGTCATTGCTCCATACAAAGAGGTTGCTTTGCGAGCCATAAGTCCATGATTGAATCCCAAGTATGGCATAACACAGTCGATAAGCCATACAAGGATGTTGATCTTTGAGGAATTAAAGACACAGTCCATGATTGTAACACATATATGCAATTAAACAGTCCTTCCCCATACAAGGAGGTTGCATTTTGAGCAATAAGTAATACAGTCCATGATTGAATCTGAAGTATGGCATAATACAATCCATAAGCCATACAAGGATGTTGATCTTTGAGAAATTAAAGACACAGTCCATGATTGTTATTTGCATGGATTTTACATTGTTATAAAACATTACATATAAAAAACGATTGATATGATGGAATAGTTATGCAATATCAAAGATTTTCATAGATATTATGACTTATAAATGTCTCCAACACAAGGGGAAGGAGCATACGGAGAAGGGATGAGGGCATTTATGAATGTTTTTACATCATACACCCAAGAAAGTCTCCAGGTGCAGATGGTGAGAGAGTAGCAATATATTGGCTATATCTGTTATACATTGGATTAAGTTACTGTAGAAGCATATATGAAAACAATACCATCAATACCTTATAAAAATACATGATTGTTCTCTATATTATTTGTCAATCTAAAATATGTTATTCAAATAATGAATCCAGACTTATCATTTGTGCATGATTGACGGGGAACCCCTCCACTTACCTCAGAATTTAGGAGAAGGAGGAGGGTGAGACTGGCTCTAGAGGCAAAAAAAAAATGTCCGGAGGCGCAGGAGAGCTAGGCCAAAGCAACCAGCTTAGGAGAGGGAAGCATCAGGGAAGGTTCCACCTGTGTGATCAGTGGTGCTGGGGCCCCTCTCTTGTTGCACGAACATCGCCAGTTGCTCCAACAGGCTGTTGTGTCTGCTTACTACTTGGCACAGTTCTTGCATTTCTCTCAACATCTGCCTCTGCACCTGGAGACTTTCTTGGGTGTACAATTTAAAAGCAGACATAAAGTCCCTCATCCTGTCTCTGTCTGCTCCTTCCCCTTGTGGTACAGTCTGTGGAGGTGGTAGGGGGTAGATCACAGGTGGGGCATAAAGCACCGGTGATGCGGGTAGTGTTAGAGGTGGTGGGAAATGCTAGGGAGGCCTCATGGGTTGGGAGAGATCCAGGGACTGATGGGAAAGGGCCTGTGTGAAAACTTCTCCCAGGGTGAGCAGGGCATAGTTATCTCCTGGAGTCAGAGGGGACACATTACATACAAGCTGGGGGACAGGTTGCTGATCCTACATTCCATAAACTGGACCCCATCTTCCTTCAGAATTCGCAAGAAGGACAATCCTCTTCTGGAACCTGGCCCGAGGTTCCTTCTCATAAAGGACCTCTTCACCCTGCTCTTGCTATGTTGTATGAAATAGAGAAATTTAAATTTTAGTTTACATAATAGTTCGCTTTTAAGCAAATGAACGCATAATAAATGCACTTATTAAAACCAGAAACATGTTTCCATTGCAAAAAATAGATCTAAATGACACTGCACAATGTCTATTTATATAGGTAATTGATTTGTGGCGTTGGCATCTTTTATCAGGGAAAATTGAAGAAAACACGATTGAGCATGTAAATGAAAAATTTATTTCCCTTTAAATCTCTAACGGCTAGATTTAGAATTTGGCGTTAGCTGTGAAAACCAGCGTTAGAGGCTCCTAACGCTGGTTTTAGGCTACCGCCGGTATTTGGAGTCAGTGATTAAAGGGTCTAACGCTCACTTTTCAGCCGCGACTTTTCCATACCGCAGATCCCCTTACGTCAATTGCGTATCCTATCTTTTCAATGGGATCTTTCTAACGCCGGTATTTAGAGTCGTTTCTGAAGTGAGCGTTAGAGCTCTAACGACAAAACTCCAGCCGCCGGAAAAAAGCAGGAGTTAAGAGCTTTCTGGGCTAACGCCGGTTCATAAAGCTCTTAACTACTGTACCCTAAAGTACACTAACACCCATAAACTACCTATGTACCCCTAAACCGAGGTCCCCCCACATCGCCGCCACTCGATTAATTTTTTTTAACCCCTAATCTGCCGACCGCCACCTACGTTATCCTTATGTACCCCTAATCTGCTGCCCCTAACACCGCCGACCCCTGTATTATATTTATTAACCCCTAACCTGCCCCCCACAACGTCGCCGCCAGCTACTTACAATAATTAACCCCTAATCTGCCGAGCGGACCTGAGCGCTACTATAATAAAGTTATTAACCCCTAAAGCTAAGTCTAACCCTAACCCTAACACCCCCCTAAATTAAATATAATTTAAATCTAACGAAATTAATTAACTCTTATTAAATAAATTATTCCTATTTAAAGCTAAATACTTACCTGTAAAATAAATCCTAATATAGCTACAATATAAATTATAATTATATTATAGCTATTTTAGGATTAATATTTATTTTACAGGCAACTTGGTAATTTTTTTAACCAGGTACAATAGCTATTAAATAGTTAAGAACTATTTAATAGTTACCTAGTTAAAATAATAACAAAATTACCTGTAAAATAAATCCTAACCTAAGTTATAATTAAACCTAACACTACCCTATCAATAAATTAATTAAATAAAATACCTACAATTACCTACAATTAACCTAACACTACACTATCAATAAATAAATTAAATACAATTGCTACAAATAACTACAATTACATAAACTAACTAAAGTACAAAAAATAAAAAAGAACTAAGTTACAAAAAATAAAAAAAATATTTACAAACATAAGAAAAATATTACAACAATTTTAAACTAATTACACCTACTCTAAGCCCCCTAATAAAATAACAAAGACCCCCAAAATAAAAAATTCCCTACCCTATTCTAAATTAATAGAGTTAAAAGCTCTTTTACCTTACCAGCCCTGAACAGGGCCCTTTGCGGGGCATGCCCCAAGAAGTTCAGCTCTTTTGCCTGTAAAAAAAAACATACAATACCCCCCCCCCAACATTACAACCCACCACCCACATACCCCTAATCTAACCCAAACCCCCCTTAAATAAACCTAACACTAAGCCCCTGAAGATCTTCCTACCTTGTCTTCACCATCCAGGTATCACCGATCCGTCCTGGCATCCGGTGCTGAAGAGGTCCAGAAGAGGGTCCAAAGTCTTCCTCCTATCCGGCAAGAAGAGGACATCCGGACCGGCAAACATCTTCTCCAAGCGGCATCTTCGATCTTCTTCCATCCGGTGCGGAGCGGGTCCATCTTGAATCAGCCGACGCGGATCCATCCTCTTCTTCCGGCGTCTCCCGACGAATGACGGTTCCTTTAAGGGACGTCATCCAAGATGGCGTCCCTCGAATTCCGATTGGCTGATAGGATTCTATCAGCCAATCGGAATTAAGGTAGGAATATTCTGATTGGCTGATGGAATCAGCCAATCAGAATCAAGTTCAATCCGATTGGCTGATCCAATCAGCCAATCAGATTGAGCTTGCATTCTATTGGCTGATCGGAACAGCCAATAGAATGCGAGCTCAATCTGATTGGCTGATTGGATCAGCCAATCGGATTGAACTTGATTCTGATTGGCTGATTCCATCAGCCAATCAGAATATTCCTACCTTAATTCCGATTGGCTGATAGAATCCTATCAGCCAATCGGAATTCGAGGGACGCCATCTTGGATGACGTCCCTTAAAGGAACCGTCATTCGTCGGGAGATGCCGGAAGAAGAGGATGGATCCGCGTCGGCTGATTCAAGATGGACCCGCTCCGCACCGGATGGAAGAAGATCGAAGATGCCGCTTGGAGAAGATGTTTGCCGGTCCGGATGTCCTCTTCTTGCCGGATAGGAGGAAGACTTTGGACCCTCTTCTGGACCTCTTCAGCACCGGATGCCAGGACGGATCGGTGATACCTGGATGGTGAAGACAAGGTAGGAAGATCTTCAGGGGCTTAGTGTTAGGTTTATTTAAGGGGGGATTGGGTTAGATTAGGGGTATGTGGGTGGTGGGTTGTAATGTTGGGGGGGGGTATTGTATGTTTTTTTTTACAGGCAAAAGAGCTGATTTTCTTGGGGCATGTCCCGCAAAGGGCCCTGTTCAGGGCTGGTAAGGTAAAAGAGCTTTTAACTCTATTAATTTAGAATAGGGTAGGGCATTTTTTTATTTTGGGGGTCTTTGTTATTTTATTAGGGGGCTTAGAGTAGGTGTAATTAGTTTAAAATTGTTGTAATATTTTTCTTATGTTTGTAAATATTTTTTTATTTTTTGTAACTTAGTTCTTTTTTATTTTTTGTACTTTAGTTAGTTTATGTAATTGTAGTTATTTGTAGCAATTGTATTTAATTTATTTATTGATAGTGTAGTGTTAGGTTAATTGTAGGTAATTGTAGGTATTTTATTTAATTAATTTATTGATAGGGTAGTGTTAGGTTTAATTATAACTTAGGTTAGGATTTATTTTACAGGTAATTTTGTTATTATTTTAACTAGGTAACTATTAAATAGTTCTTAACTATTTAATAGCTATTGTACCTGGTTAAAATAATTACCAAGTTGCCTGTAAAATAAATATTAATCCTAAAATAGCTACAATATAATTATAATTTATATTGTAGCTATATTAGGGTTTATTTTACAGGTAAGTATTTAGCTTTAAATAGGAATAATTTATTTAATAAGAGTTAATTAATTTTGTTAGATGTAAATTATATTTAACTTAGGGGGGTGTTAGTGTTAGGGTTAGACTTAGCTTTAGGGGTTAATACATTTATTAGAATAGCGATGAGCTCCGGTCGTCAGATTAGGGGTTAATAATTGAAGTTAGGTGTCGGCGATGTTAGGGAGGGCAGATTAGGGGTTAATACTATTTATGATAGGGTTAGTGAGGTGGATTAGGGGTTAATAACTTTATTATAGTAGCGCTCAGGTCCGCTCGGCAGATTAGGGGTTAATTATTGTAAGTAGCTGGCGGCGACGTTGTGGGGGGCAGATTAGGGGTTAATAAATATAATATAGGGGTCGGCGGTGTTAGGGGCAGCAGATTAGGGGTACATAGGGATAATCTAAGTTGCGGCGGTTTACGGAGCGGAAGATTAGGGGTTAATAATATAATGCAGGGGTCAGCGATAGCGGGGGCGGCAGATTAGGGGTTAATAAGTGTAAGGGTAGGGGTGTTTAGACTCGGGGTACATGTTAGGGTGTTAGGTGCAGACGTAGGAAGTGTTTCCCCATAGGAAACAATGGGGCTGCGTTAGGAGCTGAACGCTGCTTTTTTGCAGGTGTTAGGTTTTTTTTCAGCTCAAACAGCCCCATTGTTTCCTATGGGAGAATCGTGCACGAGCACGTTTTTGATGCTGGCCGCGTCCGTAAGCAACTCTGGTATTGAGAGTTGCATTTGCGGTAAAAATGCTCTACGCTCCTTTTTTGGAGCCTAACGCAGCATTTTTTTTAACTCTCGATACCAGAGTTAATTTTATGGTGCGGCCAGGAAAAAGCCCGCGGAGCGTTAACAGCCCATCTACCGCCAAACTCCAAATCTAGGCCTATGTGTGTAATAAAACAAAGGGGTTAATCCCATAGTAGAAACATCTCTCGTACCCACATTACAATGCTAGTCCTAAGTAAAATCCGCTGCAGAATCAATCAGCAGCACTAGTTACACATCTTAAATGTGTGACTGGTGCTTCTGTACTATTTGAGATTATGGGTCAGATTACAAGTGTAGCGCAAAGGTTTGAGCACAAGCGATATCAGGTTTTCGAGATCATTTGCTGCAGGTTAAATTGCGCTGGCATTACAAGTTAAAAGTAAATGTGATCTCTTGAGTGCAATTCAAGTTAGTTGCGTCGGTCAAGTTAGTTGCGTAGGTTAGCGTGTCCTCAGAGCTCTGGTTAACTGTTTTGAGAAACAAAAAATCTCACAAAACACATAAAAAATACTTTACAAAGTACAGTTAGACTCATAATAACACCATCTAATAAAAAATTATTATTAAATTAAACACGATAGCAACCCGACGTGCGCAAAAGATTTGCTTCTAGCGCAATTAGCGCTCTAGCAAAATCACTAAATATCACTCTACTCGTAATCTGGCCCTACGTATTGCTAGAAATACATCAAACATGCTTCTAGTTTTTTTTATATAAAGATGCTGCAGTTGTCTCTTCTCCTCATGAGACACTGGGCCTAGCGTCTTCAGTGTTAGTCATTCTGGCTTGCAGCATCTCCTCTCAAATACTGTAGACAATGCGTTGGCCTCGACTTTGTACCCACTCTTTCTCTTTTTTTATCTACTCCCTTACTACTGGCAGTCTCTGCATCGGTGCTTAATGCTGGCCATGGTGCATGGCCAATTAATAACTGCTATTCAAGCCTCCCTGATTTCCTCCTATAGCCAAAGTGGAATGTTGCTTGCCAAATCATGCCTCTCCAACTGTGGGGCACTTTGCACAGAGGCCTCTATCATCACCAATTTCTCGGCCTCACCAAACTGCTCCTCCCTCTTCCTGGGCTTCTGAGCTTGCCCAGCAGATGCGTGACCTCATGCCTACCTCCTCCCTCCCCTCCCCTGGTCCTATTTCACTAGGCAGCATGAAGCCACCCCAGCCCTAAACTAACCCTCCCTTTTCCTATCCTCCTATCTACCTCACCATCTCACCCTACCTGACCGCCCCTAATATCCCTGCTAGCAACTAAAGCTGCACTTTCTCTCCCTTGCCCCCTCTACCCCTCTCTCCAATCATCCCTTAATACTATAATTCCTGTTATCCATAGCTAAACATAAAACATTCTTTTTTTTAAAAAAAAATTAAAAAAAAAAGTGTCAATTACCAAACCCTAAAATTAAGCTAAAAAACAAAAAAACCCTCTTCTATCTAAACAAAGAATTACACAAACCAACAAGGATAGATATTTTTTAAGAAAAAAAACTAAAAAAAACCCCCACAAGATTCCTAACACAAAACACTTAAAGAAAAAAAAAGTTTTTAAAAGAAATAAGGAAAAAAAAACAAGTGAAGGGTTAAGGGAATCACCCATCAAAGTGAAGTGTCGGTGGAGAAAGAAAGGGCAAGAACACTATCAAGGATATTTGCTTAATTTTTACTTAATTTATTTATTTATATTTATATATTTATAAAATATTGTATCCTTCCTGGTAAAATATTTTATAAATAAATAAATATAAATAAATAAATTAAGTAAAAATTAAGCAAATAAAAAAAAACCCAGCAGTTTGAGAAAAAATTATTCAAAATAAAAGTTATGAAATTTAATAAAAACACAAGGCAAGGGTTAATGAAACTAGTTGTTCTGTTTGGGGGAGGGAAAAGGTTAAGTGACAAAAAAGGATAATTCTGTCAGGATGAGAAGGGGTAAAGTGTGGGAAAGGGAAAGTATGTGTGTGTGTTTGTAGCTCTATGTAGTATAGGCCTAAGTGTGTATTTAATTAAACTATGTATGTATATGTAAGTGTGTACCTAAATAAATAAAGCGTATAATATAACTAAATATAAATATCTACCAATAATCACTCAAATCTCAAATCTCTATTCTCTCACCCGAGCTCCAAAATACCTGTGCCTAGCTCGCTAACCAGATCACAGGTGAAAAGATTGCGCAGTACAGATGCTTTTATATTGCTCAAAGAGGAAAAGGCTTGGCTGTTAGAGCACACAGAAATTCCTTCCCCCTGTACTGTACTGGGGATGTATTTATCAAGCTCCTTCCAACATATTCCCATTAGGATAAAATACAACACATGGGCCTCAGGATCATCGTTTTTTTTTTTGCATTTCTATACTTTGGCCAGGATCCTGGGTCAGAGGGAGCTCGCCAGTCCTTTTACTCTTCCTGCAGTGGTGTCTCTGCAGCACCCGCCCTGCAGCATTATCTTTGACAACACCTGCATACTGAGAGCTGATTGGTCATCAAGGATTACGTGATCGGAACTACGGATCTATGATCTCACCAGCTATGTCTGCAGCGGTACACGCTGAGCCCAGCAGAGCTACACACAGAGCTTGGATACCACAACATGGAGCAAGAGGCACATTCATTTCAGTGACACGGAAGCGGTGAGTGGGCAGAACCACAGGCTGTTTGGGGCACATGTCCTCTTAGAAACACAACTACCGCAAGTTTAATACTGTTCCACTGTCCCAAGTGCATTGCTATTTCCATGTGTGTATATGAAGCAATTTAACTGGGATAACTGTGTTTTCGTTTCTGGCTGCGTTTTCACTCACATACATAGTGGGTTTCTGGAGAGGCTTTTGGAGAAAAGGAATTGACCCCTTATTGAGGGAATATATTTGTTATAGTGCAATATACTTAACCTACTAACATATATATATATATATATATATATATATACATATATATCATGTCGGCATAGCGCGCAGAAAGAAATATTTTACTCCGGCTTAGCACGTATGAAGATACAGCATGTAATTTTAAACAACTTTCCAATTTACTTCCATTAAAAAAAAATGTGCACACTCTTTTATATTTACAATTTTTGAGTCACCAGATCCTGCTGAGCATGTGCAAGAATTCACAGATTATACAAATATGCATTTGTGATTGGCTGATTGCTATCACATGGTACAAGGGGAGTGGAAATATACATAACTTTGAAATTTGTTATAAAAAAATCTACTACTCATTTGAAGTTCAGACTAAGTGCTATTGCATTGTCTTGTTATCTTGCATTTGTTGATTATGCAAATCTAATGTGTGTTTTATGCATACCCCCAACTGTCCCGATTTTCGTGGGACAGTCCCAATTTTAGGGGTCTGTCCCGGGTTGCTAGCCATCTGTCCTGCATTGCCCCATGCATTAAAATATATATATTTTTTAATTTTATTGGGCACATACTCAGAAGCAGCTAGCTTTTTCTCTTCCAGGGTTATATACCTGTTAGATTTCTTTTGGAAAAGTAATGGTGTGTGAGTTAAGCAGGAGTAGAAAGGCGGTATACCCTCTGACCTCAGGTAATGATGACCTCTAACCCCTGGTAGTGATGACGTCTAACGAACAATTGCAGCCTCAGACTGCCAGCTAATGTGCTTGTCAACCCCAGGACCCCATACAATGAGTTACAGATACCCATATATGATGTAGTGTGTGTCTGCCTGTATCTATAAGTGTCTATGTGTGTGTATCTGCAAGTATAAGTGTGAGCTGTGTAGTGTGTGTGTGTGTGTATCTGTGTGTATAAGTGTGTGTGTGTGTGTCTATCTGCATGTATAAGTGTATGCTATGTAGTGTGTGTGTCTGCATGTATAAATATAAGCTATGAAGTGTGTGTGTGTCTGCATGTTTATGTGTAAACTATGTAGTATGTGTTTATCTGCATGTGTAAGTGTATACTATGTAGTGTGTGTGTGTATCTGCATGTATACGTGTAAGCTATGTATTGTGTGTGTATCTGTATGTCTAAGTGTATGCTATGTAGTGTGTGTGTGTATCTGCATGTGTAAGTGTATGATATGTAGTGTGCGTACGTATCTGCATGTATAAGTGTATGATATGTAGTGTGTGTCTGCATGTGTAATTGTATGCAATGTAGTGTGTGCGTATGTGCATGTGTAAGTATATGCTATGTAGTGTGTTACTGTGCATTTTCGCTAACTTTAAAAGCCAGAATCTAGAAAATTAATGAGAAAAGCAGAGAGCAGTTTTAAAGAATCGATTATTAAATGTCCAATTAAGATAAAAATATTTAGCACTGTCTCTGCAAAGGTTAATTAAATACAGAGCTCACATAGCTATACTAGTGGTTTGAGCTTGTGTTTGATTTGCTGCCTAGGAGTATTAAAAGCTATGACTTTATCTAGAATTTTATTTATATTACTTTGGTCTTATGATTTTTTTAAGCCCCGTCCCTGCTCCTGCCCACCACATTTCAAATTTTTGCCTTGGCGGGGGTGTCCCTCTTTTGAATTTTGAAATGTTGGGAGGTATGTTTTATGTTTGTGTTTTAACATGTTAATATTTTGTTTTGTACCAATTGTTAGTATATACCTTTTAATATTTTATATCAAATAAATACTTAACGTACCCTAATATAACTCATGTTCGCTATAGCACACATAAAGAACATAGGAATTTGCATGTGCGATATCCCGACAGGAATTATATTAGGGTGCATTATGTATTTATTTGCTATAAAATATTAATAATAATTACAAATGATTAATTTTTAGGTTCTTAAAATGTATAATAAATCATTAAAATCAACATTGACATATTTTAATAGTTGCTTTAATTATTATTGATTATTAATATATATTTTAATATTTTATTTCATATAAATACTTAAAGGGACAGTTTACTCAAAAATGTTCTCCCCTTTAATTTGTTCCCAATGATCCACTTTACCTGCTGGAGTGTATTAAATTGTTTACAAGTAGCTCCTTTACCCTTATATCGGCATTTGAAATAGTTGATTTAGCATGTGGTATCCCCACCTATTCTGAAAGTTTGTGGCCGCAGGTCCAAGCTATAGATAAGCTTTGTAAACACAGCCAGCAGAAGAAATTACACTCCCAGTGGGTTATAGAAGAGATAAGGTAATAAAATGATGATTTTCCATTGTTCTCTCCAAGTACTGGTGATTGTTTTATGGACAGATATAAGATAAAGAAGCAGGTATATGCACACAATGTGATACAGTGATGAGATCTGATTATACCTACAAGCTCAGCCCATTTTATTAGGTTGTGGCTTCAAAACACAAAATCAGAGCTTTAATATACACAAATAAACCTTAAAAAGGTAATTTTCATACAGTTTTTACTCTGCAGTTGGTAAAAAAGCAATTGTAAACACATTAAGGAAAAACTATTTTACAGTATACTGTCCCTTTAATGCACCCTAATATAACTCATGTCAGATATAGCGCACATGAAGAAGATAGGAATTTGCATGTGTGTTATAGCTCTTTTGTGATATCATACTTAAGTAGAGACAGGCTGGTTGTAGTCCTTTCATGGCAACATGAATTTGTACGTTCATTTTATATATTTTTTACATTTTTTCTTTAGATTAAATATAAAAGCACAGATAATATCTCTGTGGGGTAAAACAATTGTACTTATTCAGTTCTGTGTTCTAGCTTTATTGTCTAACTGTTTCTGGTTGGCTGAAGGCTTTTTATGCCCTTCAGTTTATACATGTTTTTGCTAATGTCTTCAGAATATTATTTAAATGAAGTAAATATAATAAAATACATACCGGTTAAGTACACATTTTTAAAGTGCCATAACTAGCTAACTTCCTGGTTCTAGCTGGCCGCACCCTTTTTATATCCTTCAAATTGTGCATTCATGTTTTTGTTAAAGTCTTCAAAAATTATGTAAATTCCAGTAAATATAATAGCTTTTATAATAGCTATATGATGTTGCTTGTGAAAAATGTACTTATCCGATTTTTATATTCAGACTGAATCAATTCAATTCATCTGTTTATACCTGCAGTAAATGAAAACAAACCTTTTTTGTGTGCCGTTTTAGAATGGATTTGGCACTTTGTTGTGATGTTTAATAAAGGGACAGTAAAGTAAAAATGAAATGTTCATGATTGTAAGTTTCCACAGGAATAGGGCCTGAGAATAGGGCCAGGAGAATTCCTCCTGTATGTGTTTGTAAAATGTTGTCCTGTCTCTTACAAGTTTTATATCAATGTTTTATTTAAATGAAATGTACCCGTGGACAATGCTGCGGAATATGTTGGTGCTTCATAAATAAAGTATAATAAAAGTATAAAGTATAATAATAATAATACATTCAGATAAAGTTTAGTTTTGTTAACTAATTTGCTTCATTCTCTTGGCATTCTTTGTTGAAAACCATACTTAGAAAGGCTAAGAAGAACTAATGCTCTACTGTGAGCTAGCTGCTAATTGGTGGCTGTACGTATATATGTCTCTTGTAATTGTCTTACCTCATGTGTTTATCTAGCACCCAGTAGTGCATTGTTGCTTCTTTAACAAAAGATACCAAGAGAATGAAACAAATTTCATAATAGGGCTCAATTGGAAACGTTTTAAAAATCAAATGCTCTATCTAAATCATGCAAGAAAAAAATGTAGGTTTCATGTCTCTTTAAAGGGACATAAAACAAGTTGGGATAGAGACGAAATAATAATAATATGTACTTTAATTACTTTACCTGCAAATGTATACTGCAGTGCTTTGCCATTAACACTTTCTTTTAAGTGTCCGAATTGTAAAGCTCTGTGTTTCTAATGTTAAACAGTGATAAGGGGGGATCGGTCTACTTCAGAAAGCACAGCTATGTAAGTCATTTTGCTTATTTTTTTTAAATGATTTTAAAATACTTGCCAGCAATTTTTAAACAATTTGTTTATGTAAACTATTTTGACTTAATTCGTCATTTTATAATATGCACAGATCTCAACATGTTTTATGGCACTTTAATTCTACAATGTTTAGAACAGTGCTGCCAATCAATGTTCTCTGACACAATTAAATACTTACCTTGAAGTATTTTGTATTACATATGTTCTCTTGTATTTCTGTGAATTCAATCAACTCACTTTTTTTCTTTTTAAAATCAAATATAAAACATGTTATAAATAAATAAATACAAGTGTCTGGTCTCTGGTGATTTGTTTCCTGCATCATATAGTATATACAATTAAAAGAAGTAAAGGACAGCAAATAGACCATCTTTGCTAACGCGATATGTCTATCACAGGGTTGTTTACTAGCTTTACAACATTTTTATGTTTGATTACACACAAGGTCAAAAAAAAATCACAGAACACTTATTTAACAAACAGAAAATTAATGTTACTAAGAAGCAAATACAAGTTAAATTGTTTTGAAAACACTTCAGTTCAATTTGTATTTGCTGTAAACTGAGAATTTATTTCAGTACTGAGTGCTCCTCTGTTAAGCTCACTCTCCCCTGTAAGATCCTCTATCCAATACAGCTTTATTACTTTCTATGGGACGCATCTCTGAGGTCTCTGGGACCTCCAGGTTTGGCCCAAAATTATTAATATTATACTCAAAACACACATGCTCGGTCCTGTATAATCTCAGGCAAAGGAGATAAGCTTAAAAAAGGTTACCAAGATAGAAATGTAATTTTAATAACAGGTTTAAAGGGACTTGAAATCCCAAACATTTAATTCATGATTTGGATAGAACATACCATTTTAAACAACTTTACAAATTTACTTTTATTATCAAATATGCTTTATTCTCTTGTTATGTTTTGCTGAAGGAACAACATTGCACTACTGGCAGCTAGCTGAACACATCTAGTAAGCCAATCACAAGAGACAAATGTATGCGGGCACCAATCTCCAGCTAGCTTCTGCTAGTGTAGGATATGTGCATATTCTTTTTTAGCAATGGATACCAAGAGAACAAAGCTCATTTGAACATAGAAGTGCTTTTAAAAGAGTCTTAAAACTGAATGCTCTATCTGATTCCTGCAAGTTTAATTTTGACCTTCCTACCCCTTTAAATAAAACATACTCTTTCTGACTCATCTAAAGGGACAGCCTAGTCAAAATTAAAATGATTCAGGTAGGGCATGCACTTTTAAACAACTTTCCAATTTACTTTTATTTGTTCTGTTGGTAATCTTTGTTGAAAGCTAAACCTAGGTAGGCTCATATGCTAATTTCTAAGCCCTTGAAGGCCGCCTCTTATCTCAGTGCATTTGACAGTTTTTCACAGTTAGACAGTGCTAGTTCACATATGTCATATATCTAACATTGTGCTCACTCTTGTGGAGTTATTTATAAGTCTGCACTGATTGGCTAAAATGCTACACTACAGAAAAAAAGTAAAAAAAAAAAAAGAAATAAAAATTATAGCAAACTGTGTACTGGCAGACAGCTGCCAGTACCTAAGATCGTGGCTAATAGGTAGAGGGGGAAGGTTTACAGAGCTGTTTGGGGGATGGCAGGGAAGTTGTGGGGTAAGGGGGGGATCCTACACTGCAGAAAATAGAAAAAAAAATAACCTTACAAGCTACCTGATTAACCCCTTCACTGTTGGGAATAATAAATGTGTGATGCACAGCTGCAGTTAGCAGGCTTCTAATTACCAAAAAGCAATTGCAAAGCCATATACGCCTGCTAATTCTGAACAAAGGGGATCCCGGAGAAGCTTTTACAACCATTTGGGCCATGATTGCACAAGCTGTTTGTAAATAATTTCAGTGAGAAACCTAAAGTTTGTAAAAAAGTTAACATTTTTTTTTATTTGACTGCATTTGCCGGTGAAACGGTGGCATGAGATATATATATCAAAATGGGCCTAGATCAATACTTTGGGTTGTCTACTAAAAAAAATATATAGTTATAGTAAATATAAAAAAATGCCCTATTTCTGTTTAAATGTAGCGATGGCAAAAATGCTCTGGTCTTTTGGGGAAGTTTTAGTCTGAAATGCCCGGTCCTTAAGGGGTTAAAACAATAAATATTTTGAAGAATACTGTCCCTTTAATTTTGGCTATTAAGGGCCATTGAAGATAATCATGTTATAAATGAAAAGGAGACCAAAGCATAGACATTGCATAGGGATGTTTTTTTAAGGAAAAAAAAACTATAGATTCTATTAAAATGCATGCTCTAATTACACAGAATTGGAATTGTATGAGGTTGTGTAGACTTAATGCTAATCCTAATGGAGATGTAGATTGTAAAACACTTTTGTTTAGTATTAATACAATCAATTGCAGCTGAAGTGTTTTACAATCCATTATTAGGATGTTTTAGGGATTTTGAAAATATTTGCAAGGAACAGACTGCAGAATTCCATTGGCTAAACTGCTGCTGCTTAAATAGTATTATATTATATGAAAATATGAAGAGAACATTTTAAACAATTGTGTACAAATTAATTGCTTTCAGCTTGTATTTTATATTTACTACTAGATTTCAAAATGAGTGCAACATTGTACGACATGTACATTTAATTCTAATAAAATGAAATACATACAATAGAATTGTTCCTCTATCTCTACTGATATCAGAAGCTTTTCAAATTCGCTAACCTGAAGCTCCCACGCGCTGGATCGTTGAAACTAAACATGTTGTAAATCCATAATTGTGCAGGATTTATTTAATTTAGCATTTTATTTATAGTTGGATGGGGAGCATAATGTCTTTCCAGCACTGTGCTCTAAGATCTGTCAATTTTTATTGTGGATTTTCATTGAGTTCTCCGAGCTTAGATGCAAGATCATTAAGAGGAATGCTTTATCTTCATTCTCGCTTGTCAGCTTATGCTGTGAATAGAGATGAACTGAAGTAGTATTGCTCTTTTCCTTTTCCAGATTGTACAACGCTCGTACATTGTGTGTCATACCACTCATTAAGAGGAAAATGAGAGTTAAATAGCTTTATTTGAGTATAACACTTTGCATGTGCAGTATCATCAGATCCGTGTACTGGTAATGCCCTGTGTATTTGTGCAGTTACTTTGGCTTAAAGAACCAGTAAATACAGTAGATTTGCATAATCAACACATACAAGATACCAAAACAATGCAATAGCACTTTGTTTGAACTTCAAATGAGTAGCAGATTTTTTTCTGACAAATTTCAAAGTTATGTCTATTTACGAACCCCTTATATATCATGTGACAGCCATCAGCCAATCACAAATGTATATACGTATATATTCTGTGTGTGAATTCTTGCACATGCTCAGTAGGAGCTGGTGACTCAAAAAGTGTAAATATAAAATGACTGCGCATTTTGTTAATGGAAGTAAATTGGAAAGTTGTTAAAAATGGCATTCTCTATCTGAATCATGAAGGTTTAATTTTGACTTGAATGTCCCTTTAAGATTGAAGTGCCTAAACCTTTTGTATGGAGGTCTGGTCCCTGGCAATGGTAGTCGACCGGGGGCTACATCATTTTATATTCACAATCATGCTAAATATAACTTACTAAAATACAATTAGATTATAATCATATTTTTAGTTAAAATTGCATAGGAGACTGTTAATAACTTTAACTGTATATATTACTATATTATTATATTTGCAAAATGGAGGAAAAATACACATGCTTAAAGGGATAGAAATGTCAAAATTAAAATGTGCATGAGTGCATTTAAATGTTAAATATAAACATTTTTGCAGTATACTTTCATTAGCAAACATGCTTCTAGTAAATTGTATCATTATTTTAGCATTTCTATACCTGTAATGTTTTTTGTTTTCTCCTTTATTAACAACGGCAATAGCATACATAGTCAATATAGAGTGTCATTCCATTGGAGTTCCATGGGAGTAACCTGTATTTAAATTTTTAAAGAATATCCGCCAGCCTAGGTGCTCTTTTTTACACATACCTGTCTCGCCAGCCTTTTAGTGGCGAGATTTGCAAATTGTAAGAAATCTTTTGAATGCACAGTGAAACTTAGTTTACATATCTGTACTGTTAATACACAGAAACCATTTTTACTTTTAGAGAACACACATTCTATGTTGTTTAAAGTGAAGGTCCATTTTGATGAATTAGTGCCCGGTTTTTAATAAACCTATTAAAAACAAGGGCACTTTAAATAATCAAAATTGACATTTCACTGTTTTCTTCAAAAATGTACCTTTTAATCTTCACAGCCGCTCCAGCACTTCCTCCACCCGTCGCAAGCCGTCTTCGCGGGTCCAAAATGATGAATCCGGCTTCCTCCAATCACAGCGTTGCATCAGGCCAAGATTCCCCTGGGGGGGGGGGGAGCTGTGATTGGAGGAAGCCTGATTCGTGATTTCTGACGTCTGCAGAGGCTTCCAACGGCCGGGGGAATCGCTGGAGCGGCGTTCAGGATTATAAGGTATGTTTTTGAAGAAAACAGTGAAATGTCAATTTTGATGAATTAATGTGCCCTTCTTTTTAATAGGTTTATTAAAAACTGGGCACTAATTCATCAAAATGGACCTTTACTTTAAAGATGCTTTGAATACATCCCCTCACACACAATGGCAAAATCAGTGATCACTGGATGCCTCTGCAGATTGTTCTTCAGGCAGCAATCCCTATTGTTTCCTATGGAAGGCACATCACCACTTGTCCGGTCAGAGAAGGTCAGCCCACTTGTTTATAAACTATTGCTTGCTTAATGGTTTACGAGACCGGTGAGACAAAAATGGACATTTATTGCGGGTCTGAGTAAGTAGTGTTTTTTTATGACATAAATGAAGTGTTCACTGATGCAATACACCCCACTGCTAGCTCTCTGAGACATGGAGGCCTATTTATCATATGTCTGTCAGACCTGATCCGACACTGCGGATCAGGTCTGACAAACATCGCTGAATGCGGAGAGCAATACGCTCTCTGTATTCAGCATTGCACCAGCAGCTCACAAGAGCTGCTAGTGCAACGCCGCCCCCTGCAGACTCGCCAGCAGGGAGGTGTCAATCAACCCGATCGTACTCGATCGGGTTGAATTCTGGTGATTCCTGTTCGCCTCATCAGAGCAGGTGGACAGGGTTATGGAGCAGCGGTCTTTGTGACCGCTGCTCCATAACTTGTGTTTCTGGCGAGTCTGAAGACTCGCCAGAAACACGGGCCCTCAAGCTCCATCCAGAGCTTGATAAATGGGCCTCATGGAATTTAAATATGGATGCTCTAGTCAGTAGCATATGTGTGTATGCCTCCAAACCAGTAATTACTTTTACTAGAAGCATTTTTACTAATGTAAAGCATATTGAAAAAATGCTTCTACATTAAAATGCATTTATGCACATTTCAATTTTGACCTTTCTATCCGTTTAATTACTTGATAAGAATTTGACCTAAATTAATTTTTTGCTTAAACATTTTCTACCATGCAACTGAAAGTCACCATTCATACATACTCAAATTAATTTTCTGCTTGAAACATAAAGTAAAAGCTGTTAGAATTGAAAAGGAAACTCATACTGCAGTGCACTCACTCGCTAATAAGGGCAATTCTCTCACTATGGCCCAGTGATTGATGTTGCCAACTCTAAAGGTGACGGAATGGAAAAAGAAGCAGTTTCTGCTTCCTAAATATGTGGTAGCAGGCTCGCTTATGCAAAGCTGCTGCACATAGCCCAAAAATCTGCAAATACAGCTTCATAAAGCCACCCCTTACTCTCTGTCTCACAGGCTCAGCCAATGGCCCCTATTTATGAAAGTCTGGCGGACCTGATCCGACAGTGTGGATCAGGTCTGCCAGACCTCGCTGAGTACGGCGAGCAATACGCTCGCCGTATTCAGCATTGCACCAGCAGCTCACAAGAGCTGCTGGTGCAAAGCCGCCCCCTGCTGACTCGTGGCCAATCGGCCGCCAGCAGGGAGGTGTCAATCAACCCGATCGTAATCGATGGGGTTGATTTACGGCGATGTCTGTCCGTCTGCTCAGAGCAGGCGGACAGGTTATGGAGCAGCGGTCTTTGTGACCACTGCTTCATAACTGCTGTTTCTGGTGAGCCTGCAGCCTCGCCAGAAACACGGGGCATCAAGCTCCATACGGAGCTTGATAAATATGCCCCTATATCACAAGCTTACTCTTACACTCTCATTCTTACCACTTCATCCACCATTCACAGTGACAAAGTATCAGTTTTCAAGACGTGGCTTGAATGTTTACAAGCTAGTTTATGCATGTCCCTGATGAGATAATTGGCACATATATGGATATTGGTGCTCTGACAAAATGCCGACAGACATTTGGCTGACAGCATTCTGTCCGATGGACAGAATGCCGAAGCATGTTCCGAGTTCGACCGAAGGCAGATACCCTCTGGAGTGTCTGTTCTGTTCCACAACAGCCTCTGGGAACCTAACCATGGGTCACAGCCTGCACGTCTTGTAATTCTCTGTCTTTGAAATTATCTATCTATCAAATCTATCTATTTATATATCTATCTATTGAATCTATCTATTGAATTTATCTATCTATTGCATCTATTTATCTATCTAATCTATCTATCTATCTATCTATCTATCAAATCTATCTATCTATCTACCTATTTCGTGGCCGGACTGTTATCTCACAGCCACTTGTGTGTCGGACTATTATGCGTCGGGCAAATGTCCGTCTGCCAAATGTCTGTCAGCCAAATGTCCGTCGGATAACAGTCCGGCCACAATGGATATTATAGCTTTCAAAAACCAAAGTACAAAAACAAACATATATTGTCACTATTAAGAAAAAAATAACATAAATCAGGTATTAGAATTTACATATTTGCCTTTGTGCTTCAAAGCATTTCAAGCAAATACTTGAATGTCAAATATGGTTATTTGTAGCTTTATGATAATGGGGAAAATGTGTTTTCATGAGTTTGCAAGTTTTCATAAAAATGTAGAACTTTGTGTGCAAAATATTGTCTGTTTAGGGCTTCCTGTAGGTTTGGAAAAGTTGAGACATGGCCCAATATATCTGTCAAGTTACTGAAGTCTGAAGTCATCTGAAATATGCTGAAAATAGAGTTTAACATATCATATTCTTTTTCATACCAGGTGATAGCTGTAGAAATAACAATGACCTAATTTAAAATAAAGTAACTCACTAACAAAACACTGTCATTTCAGGAGATGTCTACAAAGAAAATGCACCTTCTAAAAGTGTTGCATTAAAAAGAAAAAAAATAACATGTCTGGATATCTAACAGAAAAAAAAATAATGCAATGTTAAATGTACAAAAGCCTAGAGACAACTTTAATATGTTGATGAGAAAGGGCTTAACATAAAAAACTATTATTTCAAATAATTCTTCAAAACAGAATTTTTTTCTAATTTGAGTGACAATCTTTAAAGGGACAGTCTAGTCAAAAATAAACTTTCATGGTTCAGATAGGGCACGTAATTTTAAACAACATTCCAATTTACTTTTATCATTAATTTTGTTTTGTTGTCTTGGTATTCTTAGTTGAAAGCTAAACCTAGGTAGGCTCATATGCTAATTTCTAAGGACCTGAAGGCCGTCTCTTATCTGAATGCAATTTGCTATTTTTCACAACTAGAGGGCGTTAGTTCATGTGTGCCATACTAATAACATTGTACTAATGCCCGTGGAGTTACCAAGGAGTCAGCACTGATTGGCTAAAATGAAAGTCTGTCAAAAGAACTGAAATAAAGGGGGGGTGTCTGCAGACACTTACAAGTTAATCACAGAGGTAAAAAGTGTATTAATATAACTGTGTTAGTTATGCAAAATTGAGGAATGTTGTATTTTTACAAATGAATGTAGATAGACTAAAAGTATCAACTCACAAGTATGATGACACCTAAGGGTAGACTGGTGCTAATTATATAGGCTGGCACTCACAGTCCCCAACTAACTGCACTCCGGTCTTCATAATTCATCAATTTAGAATGTTGGCACCAAGGCTGAAATGGTGCAATCAGAGCAGGCTGGCACTTACTGTGCCCAGCTGACTGTGCATTAGATTACCCAGCTCCACCACATGATAGGGGATTTGCCAGGGCAATTCAAGTGAAAAAAGATTTTCAAAAATATTCACACAAATCGTTATCATGTGTCAGCCAAAATAAAATACTTAAAAAACAAATCAAATCTTTTTTAAAAAGATAGCTTTCTTGTGAATTGACAATATTTGTGCAGTCATATTTATCTGTATACATACAAGATTACGCTAAGGGCTAGATTTATCAAGCCCCTGCGGCAGCAAGTTCTCACAAGAACTTGCTTGCCGCGATTTATCAAGCAGCGGTCACCAGACCGCTGTTTCCCTAACATCTTCGCCACCTCTATTGTGGCGAAATTAAATCTCCTCGGTCGAGTCCGACCGAGGAGATTGACAGCTCCTGCCCGCGCGTGATTGGCTGTGCGCGGGCAGGGGGCGGGATTGCACGCGAGCGCAAAATTGCGCTCGTGTGTAATGTTAATTACCTGCGGGTAATTTCGCCCTGCCACAGGCGAGCTGAGGCGTACAGGGGCGCGTATACGCGCCCCTGTACGCCTCAGCGTTGATAAATACTAGCCCTAGGTGGTGCCCCTTTGTACTGCATGTTTTCTAGAATAGATGAAGTTGTGGAGACCGGAGTGCAGTTAGCTGGGGACTGTGAGTGCAGCCTCGCTAATTAGCACCAGTCTACCCTTTGGTGCCATCACACTTGTGAGTTGATACTATTAGTGCATCTACATTCATTTGTAACAAAACAAGACACTATTTGTCGCCCCTTTGCTTTCCATGTTTTCCAGTGGAGCAGACTCTTTAAATTATTGGTCCTGACCCTTTGTATTTCAGAGTTTGATTATATATATATATACTTTTTGTTTTTTAATCTTAGTGTTTTGGCACCCCCTAAAATAATACCCTCTTTATTTGGCATTATTTGTGTGTATATTTAAATGTCAACTAATACATTTGTTATATTAATTAACAGCACAGAGATCCTGCATGAACTATTGTAGCAAGTCATATTTTAAATTCAAACCTGTGTATACAGCTATAACAATTAAAGGGATATGAAACCCAACATTTTTCTTTCATGATTCAGAAATTGTCGGTAACGACCCACGTAGCTAACGCTGGCTTTTTTCTGGCCACACCTTTAAAATAACTCTGGTATTGAGAGTCCACAGAATGGCTGCGTTAGGCTCCAAAAAAGGAGCGTATAGCATATTTAACGCAACTTCAACTCTCGATACCAGAGCTGCTTACGGACGCGGCCAGCCTCAAAAACGTGCTCGTGCACGATTCCCCCATAGAAAACAATGGGGCTGTTTGAGCTGAAAAAAAACCTAACACCTGCAAAAAAGCTGTGTTCAGCTCCTAACGCAGCCCCATTGTTGTCTATGGGGAAACACTTCCTACGTCTGCACCTAACACTCTAACATGTACCCCGAGTCTAAACACCCCTAACCTTACACTTATTAACCCTTATTCTGCCCCCCCCCCCCGCTATCGCTGACCCCTGCATATTATTTTTAACCCCTAATCTGCCGCTCCGTAAACCGCCGCTACTTACATTATCCCTATGTACCCCTAATCTGCTGCCCCTAACACCGCCGACCCCTATATTATATTTATTAACCCCTAATCTGCCCCCCACAACGTCGCCTCCACCTGCCTACACTTATTAACCCCTAATCTGCCGAGCGGACCGCAACGCTATTATAATAAAGTTATTAACCCCTAATCCGCCTCACTAACCCTATAATAAACAGTATTAACCCCTAATCTGCCCTCCCTAACATCGCCGACACCTAACTTCAAACATTAACCCCTAATCTGCCGACTGGAGCTCACCGCTATTCTAATAAATGTATTAACCCCTAAAGCTAAGTCTAACCCTAACACTAACACCCCCCTAAATTAAATATAATTTTAATCTAACGAAATTAATTAACTCTTATTAAATAAATTATTCCTATTTAAAGCTAAATACTTACCTGTAAAATAAATCCTTATATAACTACAATATAAATTATAATTATATTATAGCTATTTTAGGATTTATATTTATTTTACAGGTAACTTTGTAATTATTTTAACCAGGTACAATAGCTAAAATAGTTAAAATAATTACAAAATTACCTGTAAAATAAATCCTAACCTAAGTTACAATTAAACCTAACACTACACTATCAATAAATTAATTAAATAAAATACCTACAATTACCTACAATTAAACATAACACTACACTATCAATAAATTAATTAAATACAATACCTACAAATAAATACAATGAAATAAAATAACTAAAGTACAAAAAATAAAAAAGAACTAAGTTACAAAAAATAAAAAAATATTTACAAACATCAGAAAAATATTACAACAATTTTAAACTAATTACACCTACTCTAAGCCCCCTAATAAAATAACAAAGACCCCCAAAATAAAAAAAATGCCCTACCCTATTCTAAATTACTAAGAAATTCAGCTCTTTTGCCTGTAAAAAAAAAACATACAATACCCCCCCCCCAACATTACAACCCACCACCCACATACCCCTAATCTAACCCAAACCCCCCTTAAATAAACCTAACACTAAGCCCCTGAAGATCTTCCTACCTTATCTTCACCATACCAGGTTCACCGATCGATCCAGAAGAGCTCCTCCGATGTCCTGATCCAAGCCCAAGCGGGGGGCTGAAGAGGTCCATGATCCGGCTGAAGTCATCATCCAAGCGGGAGCTGAAGAGGTCCATGATCCGGCTGAAGTCTTCATCCAAGCGGGAGCTGAAGAGGTCCATGATCCGGCGGAAGTCTTCTATCAACGGCATCTTCAATCTTCTTTCTTCGGGAGCCATCA